>NC_136493.1:40769900-40827400 GCF_053919585.1 Euprymna scolopes | reverse complement strand
ATATATATATATATATAAACTGAAGTATATAAACTCCATAGCAACAAGATACAACATGAAAAAAAAAATATATATATATATATATATATATATAAATTAAAAGTATATTTAACCAAAAAAAACGACCACACACACTTACTTACGCATAGACTACGAGGTATATAGATAACTAAACATCTACACGATACATGACTTAAAGAGGATATCATATAATGAGCATACACATACATACGGACCAACGAGCAAACGATATGAATTAGAAGCTAGATAAGATACATATAATAATGCACACACATGAGCAAATTGCATGTTCACATTCATATGTGTGAGTTTACGCGTATATGAGTACACATATATGCGTATGTATGTATACATGTGTGTATAAGTATGCAGGTATATATATAGGAAAATTTGTATATAGGTAGGAACCGGAATATATAACTCTATTCATCAATAACACACAACGCATCAATACGTAAGGATCAGGTGTTTAGATCACCTCATATAAAAAAATTAATAATAATAATAATAATAATAATAATAATAATAACAGCAAGAATAGATAAAGTAAAACTTAATATAATAAAAAAGGAATAAAAAAATAAGTAAAGGGGGAAAAGGTAATGATGACAAATGCAAAGGAATGTAGATTGATTGTGATAGACGAAAGGGAGAAATAGACCGGATAAAATTAGCAAGTAACAAACACGGAAAAACAATTAATAAATAAAAACATGGAGAATAATGTAAATAACCATAGATAAACTGAGAGGTAATAGTGTAACCACTAAGGACAAACACACATACATACACACACACACAAATATATATATATATATATATACATATATATATATATATGTGTGTGTGTGTGTGTGTGTGTGTGTGTACATATATACAAACCAGGAAAATAAAATATATTTATAGCAAGTCAGTAAAACTTTCTAAAGAAGGATAAAAAAGTAAAAGAAATAAAGTTTGACAGAGTTATCTCCCTTATACTATATTTTACTGAATATAGTATGTGTATGGTGTGTACGTGTGGTATATATGTATTTATGTGTGCGTGCGTTTGTGCATGTGTAATAGGTATATAATATATATATATATATTTACTAAACTTTAGAAAGAAAAAAGATAAGAAAAGAAATGACACAAGTAATAACGTTAAGCAGAATTATCTCCCTTACACAATATATTTATTAGGTACAACATATTTAATGGGGGGAATATAAATAAGTGCATATATACATAAACAAAGATTGAGTATTACAGCTGCAAATAAAACAAATAAAACATACATATAAATAGGCCCAAATTACCCACCTTACACACGAATACAAATACATTAAAAAACTAAAAACAAAAGAACACAAAATAAAAGCATCAAGAACAGCAACAAAAAGAATATATATATTTAATAATTTTAAACTAGTATAAAACATATATATATAATAATAACAATATAAAAATATAAAAAGAGATAAAATAAGGTAAAACACAATCATATTCTCCCCCCTCATACAATAGGTCACGTGAATTTTCACTGGGATACCATTATTGCAAAAAAATGATAACCCTTTTCCGCATAATAATTATAACAATAATAATAACAATAATAACAATCATAATATTAATAATAATAAATTATATAATAATAGATAAAAAATATACATGCTTATAACAGAAATATGAAAATAATAATAATACTATAATAATAAATAAAATAAAATTACCCCCAAATCCTTACACCTAAACTAATCAAATCTTTCTTCGATCCTGAGGTTTTTTTTGCAGTCTTGTCTCATTCTCTTCGGCTATCTTGAATGTACTTTGTTTTCTATTTTGAAAAGGAGAGGGCCCTTCTCTCCCGAAATTTATCAAAGTTCCATACCACCTACAGACTTTATATACACCGGACGTACCAGCAACTTGGTTATAAAATAATTATACATTGAGGTGAGGAATGATAGACGAATAAACAGTTAGACATTTCTCTACTCATACATACCCGTCTACTGTTGTTTGTATTTCTTTTCTTTACTTTCATGATTCCGGTCTTTCTTCGCATTGTTTTTTTACTTTTAAATTTTCCGTATATTCCTTTACCAACAATGCTTCAATCAACCTACTACCTACTCTTATAAATATATATATATATATATATATGTATATATATATATATATGTCCCGAATAGTTTCATATATATATATATATATATATATATATATATATATATATATATATATGGGGGGGTGTAAATATGCATATATATACAAATATATATGTATATATATATATATATATATATATATATATATATACATCGTCACTTCTGCTAATCAGTCTCAGCTATTGGGCAGTCTGAAGCTAAGACTCAGTAGGGGCGTCGTAACTTTGTCTCTCCAGTTAAGGAAGATCCCACTCAACCAATATACGTTTTCTTATTTTCTGTTAATGTATATTTTATTGCTCCGTTTCCTAGCCTTTTCCTTTCTACTTTCAACATTAAACCGCAGCAAACACACACAACCACATACCCTCACATAGACGCACAACTATATATATATATATATATATATATATATATATACATATTTATAAATATATGTATATATATATATATATAAACGGAAACAGTTAATAAAATATGTTAAAAAACACTTTGAAAAAGAGTTACAAGCATATTTAATCTGAAAAGGAAACACTTGATAAGTGGATAGTCCTTAATCCGCGGAGTTTCGAAGAAGTACATTCCTTCTCATCAGAGGGTAGGAATTAGTAAATTGGGAGATCGGATTTTGCATCAAAAAGTATTTGATTAAACTACAAGTAAGTCAAAGATCTTACTTGATAACAAAAGTGAAGCAGAGGGAATATGGCAAGAAAAAATGATTAAAATGAATGGATAGGCTGGCGAAAGGTAAATTATCCAATGACGGTAAAATCCAAAAATATAAATCCATGAAACTTAATTGAATTTCCATTCTCACAAATTAAATCGAAGGAAATCACGTAATTGGAAGATATTCCAAAATAATCCAAAAGGTCGAAATCCATAGAAAAATACCCAAATATGTACAAGGAAAGTCTGAAAATACCAATAATATTAATAAAAGAAAAATAAGATATGCGTTTCACACGGCTGCCAAGACACAATGCAATTAAGAAAGATCAGGGAAGAAGAGAATAAATCAGTGAAGAAGAAGAGAAAAAATTAAATGGTGATAGAATTTAATATAAAATACAAAAGCAAATGTCAAAATTACCCAGACAAAATGATGTGAAAAATATAGGGCAAAAAATAGGTCAACTGAAATTCATTAATTAAGAAAATGTCAGCAAGAGTTGTTAAAAGATACTAAATGGAAAAAAAATTAATTAATAAATTAATATATAAAAAATAAATAAAAAATGAAAGAATAAATATATAAAAAATAAAATATAAATAACAAAATAATATTTTAAGGGGGAGAGGATGGGTGGTATCTGCAAATTTGGGATAAAGCAAGTACGTGTGTAAGTAAATGCATATAGTAAAATATAATACATATACATACAGGATCTGAATGTGTGGGTAGATTGATATATTAGATAGATAGGAATATTTAAAGACTAACACGGGAATTGCAGATAAAAGACATTGTAAAAAATTGTAAGTTATATATATATATATATATATATATATATGTATATATATATAATTGTTCAACGGAGTGGAATGTAGTAATTTCCAGGTTTGTATTTGGAAGCGCGTTTTATCTACTGGAAGCGATGCACAAACAGTTTTCATTTAAATGTGCATCTAGAAGTTGGTTGGTTGGTTGTTTTTGTTTTACGGCATATCAACCCTTTTCAGGTTATTTAATGCCGAATCCAAAGATTTGGAAGAAAATCTATTTTAATAGAATATATTTGTTGTTTTCACGTCGGTTTATATTTAACCCATAGTTGGGACCCTAACAGGTACTACCACTCCGGGTCAGAGTGGACCTGGGAGCAATGGTAATTAAAGGGTGGCTCCCCAAAGCCCACAAGCTGGGGCCTCACCACTGGATATAGTTTCAGGTCATATGCAGGACCCCAATTGAGGGACTTTTTCCCTATGCAGGGGGGCAGTCGGTGTATTCTAATGCCCCACCGACAGGGCCGCATCTCGAAGAAAAAATTGATGCGAAACATAAATTGTAATGCATTTTTAGTTTTTTTAGCAATCAATTTTACAAGTGAGATGTGCAGTTGTAGAAACATATGAACGATTCAACATAAAACCTTTTCTACTATAAGTAGCGGACATTTTGCGTCTTAATTGACGAAGTATCCCTCTTATATATGTCCATGACTATAAGGATTCCAATGATAAACACATTTGTTAAATTGTAATAGCTTACCCCCTATTATTCCTATTATTACAATGTATGGAATTAATAGCAACACATTGTTTTCATAGTTTTATATTACCAACAGGCTCAACTCAATTATTGTCTGGATTTGGTATCAATGCACTAGATAAGATGAAATATATGCTTAAATATTTCACTGATTTTAAAGAAGTATTCTCTATAATGTAAAGTATTCTCTATAAAGTAAAATAAAAAAAAATATTAAATTGCATATGAAGTGTATTGCATTATATGAGGCGCGTTGTTTTATTTTGAAACAGGTTTCATTCAAATGTTCAGAATAGTCAACAGTCAGTGTACATTTTCGTGAATCTGGAAACCTATTTTCATGCTTTTCAACGACTTGTCCCAAGTATTTTTTGGTCCTCTTAGCAAGTAATTGCATAAGGGCCATCCACGTTCTGCTGCATCCTTGGCAATCTTTAGTGATTTACCTATTTAACACCATTACCATACGCCCGTCTAGATTGCCATGCTGTTGGATGAAATTTCAGAAATTCTTGTAATATTCACAGTGCAGCGAGGAACTTTGTGTTGCAGGTGACAAATTATTGAAAATCCAGTTTCAAGTTCGAGTCAGTCATCAATTTCTGCCTAGATTGGGCTGAGCTTCGTAACTCAGTTTGGTAACTATCAAATGCTTTGCTTTGTCACTAATCTAACCGTCAAAGAATGTTAATCCAACATTCTTTTCATTACGATACCCTAAGTGACGTGTAAACAAATGCTGCATTAGTAACAACTTTGTTGATGATTTCGTAATCCTAAAACTTCTGTAATAGAAGTAAATCACTTCGTGCAGCACTAGCACCAAAAAGGCGAGCAAACACACTTTTAAATACACTTTAACAACAAACAAATTGAACTACTACAACCCATTTAATTCGGTTTTAGACAAGCTGAAATGAGATCGAAGTACGTATATCTTTAGACAGTTAATGAACTTTGGCATCAACCTTGCTTAATTTTAAGCACCTGGTTTTCAGATTTGTAAGCTTGACAATGGCTGATGCCAAAGAAATAATAATACCAACTGTATATTTTTGTTTGTAATCATTAAGTGGCTGGTACATCTGCAGCTGCATATGAATACAGGCAATAGTTCATTATTTTCCAGACACTTAAAAGTCGTTATCACTGATTTGTTGGTATTTTTAACATGGGGGTCACTACTTATCAAGGCCCGAAGGCCACTCAGGGATAAGGGTTATTGTGTGTACAATAATCAATGAGACAGTATTGTAGTAATCATTAGTATTCGGGGTTTTGATAGAGTGTCTTACTTAAGGGGGCGATTTGTCAGGAGTTTGTTTATTTTGGACTTGAAGACGTCCAAGTTGTAGTCAGGTGGGAAACAGGCAAGCGGCAGAGAGTTCGACTGATGTAAGAAAGAAGCGTTACTCATGGAATCTACGTTTGGATTTAGAAACAGATACAGAATGGGGAAAATTATTGACAGTAGTTTCAGCCAGACGGGTGTTTCTCTTGAAAGATTGGCGAGGATGGGGCGAGGGATTGGAGCTCAAACGAGAACCTGCCATGGGCATAACGATAAAACAAAGAGAAGCTCGCAACGTCTCTTCTGTGGGTGAGAGGTTGCAGGGAAGAGACAAGGACATCCCCCACTAAGCCACGAAGTCTATTTTGTATTCTGTCAAGGCAGGATAGGCTGTTTTAGCAGCTCCTGCCCAGATGTGGCAGAAGTACTCGATCCTTGGACGTACTTGGCTTTTATACAGATAGAAAATTGCATCAGTAGTGAGATATATTCTGGAGCGGTAGAAGGATCCCACTACTTTCCCAGCACATTCAATGGTAGCCGAAAAAGTTTTATTTGCTGTTCGCTTGTTGATACTGCCATGAAAATGCCTTTGCAACTACTAGTTCATGAGTGTGATGACGGCAAGGAAATCCGAGAAGTTGACGTCCTACTTTTTGTTCCAACAATGCGCATGCACCAGAATTATTGTACGTGTTGTTAGCAGTTATACCAAAGTTCATTGATTTGACTCGGTTTGTAACGTTCCATTAATTACACAGAAAACAGCATCAACTGTGGCTCCACTAGTATCACTTGTCAAGTGATGAACAAATATTTTCATAACCCTGTCCTTGATAAACTCACTGTACATCTGTCAACTGTCTCATTTCCAGAATGTTCTGGAAGAAGTTAATCATTGCAATGGGCAATTAGGTGGATATTAGGCAAAAAAGTTTATCATTATTCGCTGGGCTGCTATTTCGTGTAGATTCCTTATTTAGGGCTTCCTCTATGGGATTGTAGCCAAACGATTCTGCATCTGCTTATAGGATGTATGTTACATCTCGTCACTTATTTTAGTTCTGTTAAGAGCAGCTGAAAGTTTTGGTGTCATGACATTGATTGGTCTATGACGGTTTCTGCCCGCGAAAGACTCTTTCATTACTCGGATATTGTACAGATGGATCTGGTTTTTCCGCATCATCTGAACTGGAATGACTTACATCACTATATCCGTGCAAAATCACTCTTTACTTGTTTCTCCATCTGCATTCACATTTCTTCAAGATGTTTTCGTTCCAGACGTCTACATTCAACATTATGTAACAGAATCAGGCAGACTCTTCCGGCCTTCTCTCGTTGTGCTTCTTAAATATTCTTGTCTTCATCAGTCTTGATCATACTCATGGCACCAACATGTGAAACATCGAATAAGTCCTCAAGCTGATCTGCAAATTCAGCTCTTTAGAGTTCTGAGTATTTGCCCTCCTGGAACAATTCTTTTTCGGTATGAAAAATATGAAAGTCTTTCTGTTTGATAATGATGTTGTTGTATTGTTGTGTTGGTATTTGACCCAGAGCTTCAGCAATTCAGATTTTGTAGCATAAGCACTGTCTTGTATTTAGAGTTTGTGATTATTATGCAAATCGAAAAATCTTGCGACAACTTGGCGAGCACTAAAAACTTTTACTCCCAGTTATGCATTCAGATGATGAAGCCCGATTCCGCGTTTGTGAGATGCATGATTACTACGATCGGCAAATTAAATCCTTTTCTGAAATGAAAAATAAAATATTTTTCAATATGTTTTGATGGTAAGCCAAAATAGAAAAGTCATATCCAGTGCGGTGACACAAATTTGTGAAGTTATGAACTTTCTGACACAAACCTTACCAAAAGTTTTGGATATACTTAAAAAATAATCCATATAAAATTTTATAGAATAACATCAGATTAAGATGTAGCAGAAAGAGGTCAAAGTTACGGTAATAAATAACATTTTAACTATTGTAATTCCAGGGTTGGTCGGTTGTATATGTCTTCCTGCTTCTAAAAAATCCACATCTGGCGTTATTGAGCTACCTTTAAACATTGAGATAAAATTACAGAAAATCATATAATTTATGCATTTTTATATAGAAACTAAAATAGAGAATAAGACTATGTAAATAAAACAATATATATATATTTATCTATATTTCATTGAAACCCTAATATATATATATATATATATATATATATATATATATATATATATATATATATATATATATATACAGATAAAGAGAGAGAGAGAGAGAGAAAAAGTGAGAGAGAGAGTGGGAGAGAGAAAGACAGAGAAAGAGAAAGGGGGCATTCAACTACCGTTTATGCAGATTCACGAACCCGACCTCCGAACACTGTTGTCTAATATCTGCGCCCGAATAAAACGTTGATTAGTTATCAATCCTGTTCATTCAAATGGCAATTTCTTGGTAGCCTGGAGGTAGTGGCTATTCAAATGAAGTCAGGCGTAGCTTTGGTACTGGCTGGAATTTCCTGTCATGCAGGAATTATCATCCTACACTGATGATATCGTAAGTATTAAACACTAGTGCCTGAAGGTATAAAAGAATAATAATCATTTAATTATATATATATATATATATATATATATATATATATATATATATATATATATATATATATATATAGGCAATCTTATTATTATTATTATTATTATTATTATTATTATTATTATTATTATTATTATTATTATTATTATTATTTTGAAGGGTGCGTTTAAGGTTTACCGGGTCATGTGGTCATCCATTTCGACAGTGCTCGTATCTCGGTTTACCGACGATGACGAAGACGGTGTTGACAGCTAAAACCGACGTCGTCACCGTGCCGACAGTTACGGATACAGAACATTTATGGAGAACACAAAACAATCGCCCTTTTTTAGACGAAAGAAAATGAAGGCAATGAATAAAAACATTTTAGAAAAAAATCCGGAGTATAGTGAAGGATCTCACTATCAAAGGGTTCTCTTGTGCGAAATTTTGTTTTTATTCTCTTTATTTTTCTAAATAATGTCTTACTCCCATACAAAAATATATGGCTACATACGTATATGCGTACATAATACTTATTCATGTTTATATACACATACAAACGCACGCACACACGCACCCACACACACATATATATATATATATATATATATATATATATACATATATATGCATACATACATATATATATATATATATATATATATATATATATATATATATATATATATATAAAGTCTAGCTGCAGTATCTACAGGGTACTCACAATGTCTGGCTACATAATCTACAGGTGCCCACACAATCTGGCTGAATAATCCACAACGTATGGGTACATAATCTACAGGTTTCTCACAAAGTCTGGCTACATATCTACAGGGTGCTCACAAAGTATGGCTGTATAAACTACAGGGTGTCCACAATGTCTGGCTACATAATCTACAGGGTGTCAACAAAGTTTTGCTACATAATTCAGCCAGATTTTGTGGGCACCCTATATATATATATATATATATATATATATATATATATATATATATATATATATAAGCGAGAGGGAGAAAGATAGGCAGAGAGATTAAGAGGAGCGGCGAACTTTAAATTGAAAATTATATTGTCTTTAATTGCAGATTTAGCAACTACCGCTTACTTGGAGTTCAACATGGGGTGGCAATACACCAGGAACAGACTTGCACCGGAGCTCCGTTTGCATATTACATAAATATATTTTGAAAATGAGTTCATTTCAAGCAACTCATCGTGCACTACCTGAGTTTTATGTTGCTCATAATCGAATATCAGTGTGATATTTTTTTACACGGTGGTCACCAATTATCCAGGCCCGGAAGTCACTCAGGGATAAGGGTTATTGCAAGTGATTAATTAGAGAAACACTGAATCGTATTTGCACTACGTTCCATAAGCGATAATACCCATCCTGTATGACATCGTTCGGTACGCACAAAACAAGCCGGTGCAGCTGTACAGCGTAATGTTGATACTCCGTCAAACGTTTATATTCGTCAACGGGCTCAACAATTTAACGTGTGCCTTTCGTTTTTACGGAAACTTTTACATAAGCATCTTGATATGCTTGCTTTTAAGACTCAACTTGTGCGGGAGTTGAAGCCAAATGACTTTAGTTAACGCTGTACATTTGGGGAATATGACGAAGAAGCCCTGCCTTTTATTCACGATTTCACTTGAATTTTTTCTTTCAGTGATGAATCATACGTTTGGTAAAATGACTATATCAATAACAAGAATTTGGAGCGATGAAAATCCACAAATTAGGATTGTAACACTATTACATCATAAAAACTTACTGTTTAGTGCGTTTTATTGGCCATCGTAATCATTAGTTCATATACCTTCCAGTGTGATGTTGGTCATAACTTGAGCGATACAGACAAGTGGACTTATTGCAATACACTTATCTTTTAAATGTATCCGTAAATATATTACTATTACTTTCCTTATTTAATTTTTAATCAAAATAAATCCATATATATATATATATATATATATATATATATATATATATATATATATATGTGTGTGTGTGTGCGTGTGTGCGTGTGTGTGTGTGTATTATTCCAGAATGCAAATCCTCCTACAAAAGTGAAAGCTCCGGAGATTTACAAACATGGCTTCTCTCAATAAAAGAGGCAATTGTTTTCATTAAAATATCCAAATTACTAACATAGTAACACATTGCAAAATTTGCATACGCCAAGAATTCTTACATTTTTACATTATATATATATATCATTCATGGTAAGTTTTCTTTAACAGACACGCTAGCGATCTACAACTTTTGTGTTTGCATACACATGCCATTATTTCTTCTTTCTTCTCTTAAAGCTAAATAAACCGCTCTTAAATAAAAGATACGACTGACTAACATTCTTTCTTATTACACTGATGAAAAAAAAAACAACCAAAAATCAAAAACAAAAACAAAAAAAACAACCGATTACGCGATTATTAAAGTCGAGACAGGCTTTTGTGTAATTTGGAAGCCTTCAAACTATCTGAAACGTGTTATTTCTCTCTTCTTTTCACATATCTAGATAACGCTTCTTTTCACATATCTAGATAACGATCTGTTGTTTTCTTATAGTACAACTGACTTAAATTCTTTCTGTATACGCTAAAAAAAAAGAGAACACTTAAAATAAATAACTTTTAAAAAATTACGTAATTACTACAGCCAATACCCGGATTTCTTTTTTTGTGTGTGTGATTTGGAAAGCTTTAAACTGTATATGTGTTTTATTTTTTACTTTAAAATCAAACACATTGATGATTTAAACTAAAATGGCAGTTTACTTTTACAGAAGATATTGTTTGTGAAAAGAATTAATGCATGGTGAAGTGTTACAATGATTAAATGTGTTTTCTTGTATAATTTAACTTTAAAAACATTGAACAATAAAAATAAAATGTCCGTGTTATTTTATAGTAGATAAACTTCTGTTTACAATAAGCTAGTTATCGGTGTCATCCGAGCGAGTCCCTTTTAGTGATTACATGGTTCGAAGTTATTTTTACAACTAAACGGCTGACTACAATATGGTTGTGTTCAAGTCTAAAGTAAATAAGTTCTTGATTAGCCGTTCCATATAAGTTATCAAATTTACCAAATTTTCATCACTAATGATTACTATATTGTCCAATTTCTACTGTACACTCTTTAACCCTTATCCTTGAGTGGCGTCTGGGGCTTGATAATGTGGTGATGCCTATGTAAAAAAAAAAAATAAAAAAAAAAAAACGGCAGATCTTAAAAGGCGTTGTTTCGAAAATCGTAACGTCATAAGTTCGCTTTCGGCAAGTCGCCTCTTTATTCCTTAGCGTTAGACTTTCGAATCTGCCTATCGCGGCTATTTTCTGCGCTCGGAGTGATACTTGGTGCTATTTACATTTTTTATGAGGAGTTGCTTACATTATCTTTTTCCTTATGGCTTGAACGGCTAATAGCTATTATTTCATGTTCTGTTTTTAATTTTGAACGCAAATAGGTCACACACGATTACAAAAGTATTTTGACAAATTTCTCCCCAATTGCAGTTTCTTTTGCGTATGTATATTGAAAAATGTTTATGAAAACTTTAAACACTTATAACAAATATTAAATGTTTTGTTTTCTTACACAACACATAACATAATGAATTGCTTTTGCCTCATTTTCCCCAATTTGATTTCCTTTTATGTACATATATATGGAAAAAAGTCTGCGAACAATATTTCTTTCCAAATTATTAAAAAAACAGATGTTGGATCTGTTTCTTTTGTCTACCACTAAAATTAAAAAAAAAAAAGTTTTATAGTGTTTCAAATTAGAATGTGTTCTAATTTTATTGATTCTTACATCAACAAAATATATACTGTATATATTGTATATATCAACAAAATTCTGTATATATTGTTTAAAAATATTTCTATTTACTTTTTAAAGAAAACATTCCCTTTATATTGTTTCTTTTTTCCTGATTATTTAAAATGGTAACTTTCTCAAATACCCTTTACATGGTTACATGATAACGTAAATGTGACTAAAAGAATTAAGCTCCTTGTAAGTGATGTAAGGTTCGAGAGTATCTTGCCACCTAAACTCTAGTCTTGCCAGGAAAATACCATACCTTAAACCAGACTCGGAAACATACGCTCCCTGCTAGATTAGTGTGCACGAACCCAACGGCACTGCAACCACCAAATGCTGTTGTTTATTCATAGTATGTGCGGGTGGGAATCCTGGCAGCGATTATCAAAGTAATATTTCTGGCAAATCTTGTGACAGCTCCACCTCCACTTATAAAAAGGGGAGTTTATTCCGAAAGCCGTTCTAACCATAGGGTGGTGGGGGATATCTATTTCGAAAGTATTTCTTCCCCTGGAGGTTAGGGGGTTGTATTCAGAAAGCCATTCTTAACGTGAGAAAGTTGGGGTTCCTGCTAGTAAATTAATATATAAAAGTAAAAGGTATGCTTAATCTATTAAAAATATAATTTTATGCTACTAAATTTATATATGAAAATATAATTATATGCGTTAAGCTTGAAGAATTCTCACGGGGTTTTAACAAGAATATATTTGTGTGTATAATATGTTACGAAAATATATATGGCAATTGAGCTACACAGAATATTTCTTGTTAAAACCCCGTGAGAATTCTTCAAGCTTAACGCATATAATTATATTTTCATATATAAATTTAGTAGCATAAAATTATATTTGAATATATATATATATTATTTTTGAAATTATATTTGAATATATATATATATATTATTTTTAAAAACAGTAATCTACGGACACGCGTGTTTCCGAACCCTACTCCTCTTCAGCGTAGCTTTACTGTTGGTAGGATTCGAACCTTGGACCTTACGTATTTCAGTTCAGCGCCCCAATCCACTGCGCGATGTTACCATAGACAATTTACTGCTTCGTTTTTATCGCTCATCTGTTTAAGTCTTTTTTGTTTTGATTTTTTTTAACGATAGTAATGTTTATGTCTCCGCCTCGGAGAACCGGTGTTTTTCTTAGAAAGTCGCTCAATTTTATTTGGACGTATTATATATTTATTTATTTTTTTAAACAGTATATATATATATATATATATATATATATATATATATATATATATATATATATATATAATTAAAAAAAAAGCTGTACAGGTGTTAATAGACGATATGAATTCAATTACATACTGAATAGATTCGAGGAGACCTTTTTAATGTACTGGTCGCGGGAGCACAACCCTGGACGTTATTTCATAACATGAGGAGAATACACCGTGTAAAAAACGGACACAACCTTCGGGGTATTATTTATCTTTCTAGGTAATTCAGTTAATACAAAAACCCAATTGCTTGGGAGACTAAGGCCTGCGCTTTTTTCAGAAACAAATATAACATTCGAGGAAAATTGAATTATAAATTCGATCAGGAGTCTGTTGACCGGCGGGAACAGCGGCCATCTGCAAACTATTCACGTGGATCTAAGCATGTCTGCACACACCTATTAACACATAGAGACATATATATATATATATTTCCTTCTCCATCTCTCTGTTCATATATATATATATATATATATATATATATATATATATATAGATATATATATATATATAGATATATATAGAGGGCCAAAAAGTAAATAAAACATGTTAAAACATAATTTGAAAAAGAGTTAAAAATATTTAATATAAAAAAGTTTCGGAGTTTCGAAAGGGTAGGATTTAGCAAAATGCGGGATCGGATTTTGCTTGCAAAAGTATTTGATGTAACTACAAGTCATATATCTTACTTGATAACAAAAAATGAAGCAGTGGAAATAGGGTGTATAAAAAAGTGATATCATGTGAATGGATAGTCTGGTGAAGGGTAAAGTATCCAATGACAGTAAAATCCAAAAATGCAGAATCAAATGGATATATATATATATATATATATATATATATATATATATATATATATATATATATATATATATATATAGTGGAAATGGTAATTAATAAAAACTGAAGAAAGAGTTCAATACTGTTGTAGAGCAAATATGCGTTTTATTTTTTATTACCGTATGTTTCTGTTAAGTTACATTATTGTTTCAGCTACACGGCCGTTTTTTTTTGCCGTCTGTAGCTTCCTTAGACTTTTACAGAAATTTTCGTTATGATGGGATGAAAGAGTCAATGTTATCAGAGGAGGAGTGCGAAAGAGCGTGCAAAAGAGGAAGTGAACAAGGGGAAAGGTGGGAGGGGGTGCTTGGTATGTTGGTAATGTTTTAGTTTTGGAGTTTTGGGACCTTAGTTTTTTTGTCTTTTTTTTACACGGTGGTCCCAACTTATCAAGGCTCGAAAGCCATTCAGGGATAAGGGTTATTGCAAGTACAGTACGTTGGTGTGGAGATTTGATGAAGTGTTTACTTAAAGGGGCGGTTCATTAGGAATTTGTTAACGTTGGACTTGAATGCATCCAAGTTATAGTAAGTAGGAAGCAGGAAGACGGAACAAAGTTCTACAGGCGTGCAGTTCTAAGTTCATGGAATCCACGTTTTGATTTAGGCACAGATAAAGAGTAGAGGAAATTTTTCACAGTGGATTCAGCTAGACAGGTGTTTTTCGAGAAAGATTTGTGAGGGGGGACCAGAGATTGGAGGGAAGACGAGCACCTGCCATGGAAATAAGGATAAAACAAGGATAGGATCCCAACGTCTCTTCTGTGGGAGAGAGGTTGCAGGTTAGAGAAAATGGCATCCCCCACCAGTCCACAAAGTCTATTTTGTACTCTTTCAAGGCAGAATAGGCTGTTTTAAGCAGCTTCTGCCCAGATATGGCAGCAGTATTTCATCCTTGGACGTACTTGGCTTTTATATAGATAGAGAATTGCATCAGTAGTGAGGTATCTTCTGGAGCGGTAAAAGGGTCCCACCATCTATCCACCGATCTTGGCAACAGACTTGATACGTGTTCCATTTCAGATCAGGAGTAAAAGACAAGCCCAGAAGCTTGTCAAAACACGGGGCTTCTCCTAGACGAGAGCCATCCATTTCAATTAATGCAAGACTGGGATCAGAGCGTTGATTATTTAAAGATAGGACTTTGGTTTTAGATGCATTAAAGGTAACAAGCCACGTCTCCCCCCCACTGAACCACGCGCTCGAGATCAGAGGAGAGAGAATTAGAGAGAACTTTGTCATTTACAGCCTTTGATGTGTTGCCGTAGATGGTCGTGTCAACAGCATAGATGTCAACGAATGATTTAAGTATGTGTTTAGGGAGGTCATTGATGTAGATCAGGAAGAGAGTTGGGCCCAGTATGGACCCCTGAGCGACTCCAGCATTAATACTGCAGGCCTCCGATTTTTGTCCATCGACCACTACTCTAATGAGCCTATCGGATAGAGATGATTTAATAATTGAGAAAACATTTCCCGTTATACCTTAGCTGAAAATCTTGTGAAGTAGACCCTTATGCCATGCCTTGTCGAAGGCCTTTGAAATGTCAAGAGCAATTGCCCTAGAAAGGAAGGCTTTGTCAAGAGATTCACTAATCCTGTGAGATATAACCGTGAGCACATCTGCGGTAGATATTGCAGAGCGAAACCCATATTGTGTATCACTAAGAAGATTGTTTCTGCTGAGGTGGTTGATTATTTCTCTATTTAATATGGATTCCAGCAACTTACTCATAACACAGAGAGAGGGAGATGAATAATCACCTAGAGTCTTAAATACAGGACAAACTGATGAGGTCTTCCAGGGAGTCGTAACGCACTTCTCCTTAAGGCAACACTTAAACAGTTTCGTAAGTATGGGAACAAGTTCTGGTTGAAGCTTTTTTAACACTATAATTGGGATGCCGTCAGGGCCAGTTGCGTTACTGGAATCAAGGTTCTGGATAAGCTTGGCGACCTCAGGCACGGATATTTGTATTTTACCTAGCGTGTTCTGTGTTATAGGAGGAAATATCCGGAGTTGATGACCTTCGTCGCATAGGGTAGAATTAGCTGCAAAGTTCTTTGCAAATAGTTTGGCCTTGTCTGATGCTGACGAGATGACCTCTGGTCCATTGATAATGGTTGGGATAGAACGCAGCCTTCTATTCAGATCCTATTTGTTATATGCCAAAACTGGTGGTAACCAAACCACTAATCAGCTACGTTGGATTTAACAGACTGGGCATATTGCTCTCTGGCATTTTTTATTACTCTTGTATAGTGGTTACTGGCAGTCCTGAAAGCAGCTTTATTCTCAGTGCATCTATTACGTTGGAAAAAGCGATTTCTGTGCGCGATACCAGTAGCACATTCTGGGCAGAAACATGGCTGGCTGTTGTTGAATTTTTTTTAGATGGTATGAATTGGTCTATGCCTCCAATTAACCATTCGGTCAGATCTGATACTATAGAGGACACTTCCCTTTTAAACATGGAGTGCAGAGGTAAATCAGATATGAATGTACGGAAGCTATCCTAGTCTGCCATAGAGTATCGGTATACAGAACGGTGGAGGGGTACGTCTGGGGACTTATTATATTTCGTTTTTATCTTAACTGATACAACGGAGTGGTCGGAGGATCCTAGAGGAGAATGAACGGAACATGAACATAGCTAGTGGAAGTTGAGAGAAAAAGGTCTAGGAGGCTTGCATATTGACCGGGTGTGTCGGGCACACAGGTGGGTTCGCGAACAATCTGAGTGATGTCATAAGCAATGGCAAAATCATGACAAAACCTCCCCTAATCGTCCGTCTTATTTAAATGGGTCAGCCATTCCACGTTAAGGACGTTGAAGTCACCACAGGTGTGGATGTTAGCCGAGGGATGTGCAGACAGGATGTGGTCTATTTTCTCAGATATGCTCTAAAAGATAGTAACTCCGCTGCTGTGGGGGCGATAGAGGGCAAAGTTAAATGCAGTGGTGTAAGTAAGTGCAACCCTGTAGCACATATAGGGTAAATTAGGATCTTCTCTAGAGATATCCCTGCCACACGGGAAGCCATCTTTAATGTAGGCACATATTCTATGTCCATGGCGATCTTGGGGGTCAGATTTAGCTGTTAAGTTAGAGTATCCGTTAATTATGAACTCATCTAGGGAAGTGGTCGGCCCTATTTCAGTTTCACTTAGAAATAATATTTTCGGTTTCGTCTCCTGTAATTGGGTTTCAACCTCTGGAACGTTGGAACGTAGACCCCTTATGTTGGAGAAGGAGACGTGGTATTAAGGGTCTACGTGTGAAAATGGGGTTCTAGGTTTATTCGATTTTTTTTTCTTGATATATTTCATGTTGAGGTTTTAGGATTTGTTGAACAGGTCGGTATACTTGGTTAGAGCAGTACAGAGAGAGAAAGTAAGATAGAAAAAGACAGGAATTTTCTGTAGCACACGAAAAGGTAAAGCCGTAACAATTACCCACTAGTATGGCATCGAGAGACCCCCACCAGAGACTACTGCATGGTCCAGATCCATTCACCAAATGGCAATACAGCAGTCCCAGTTCTTTGCGCCTGCTGATAGGACAGCCTCCTTAGTAGTTCATCCAAGGTTCGGGTCCCTGACTATTAGGCGGATAACATCAGCCCAGACAAAACGTTTACCGCCAGCACCCTTACTAGTGCCATGGCCACAAGGACAGACATAGAGACAGAAAATTTCCCGACATCTCAGACTACTGTTCACCAAGTACTACTGACCTTTAAGGAGCGTTTTCTTCACCCTTTGTCAGAAAAATCACTCATTTGAATGAGGACTGAAGGACAAAAAGGGAGAAGCGAGAGTTACTGGAGCTGCCGATAGCACACACACTGTGTAATCTACACTCCATTAAAAAAAGAAAAACGGGGAGGAGGAGAATAGGTACAAGTGACTTATTTATATCTAAGTAGTAAGTATGGTGCTAAGTTATCAATTCAAGATACTTTTGATGATAATCTCCCCTCCCATATTAATGGGTGGAAATTTATCCTTATCTATCTCGAGTTTGAATACTGGAGCTCAACCTTATAATTAAAATCTAACAATTAACTGTTATCAATTTGTAAAGTCGGCTCTATATTAATTTATATTCGAGTTTAGATAATTATTCAAGTTTGTTATTTAGGAGGTTCGTTTTCATAGGTGAATTACTTTGCTAATGTCACTGTATTATATTTCGAATATAATCGAAAATAAGACTAACTATATTAGATGGTTTGATTTGCTAGCCAGGAAGCAAGCATTTTCAATTTAGGCAAGCTTGCAGTAATAGTATATATTAAGTATATTACTTAAATAAAGCCCTAACTTTATCTACTCTAATAGAGAAAATAATTCCCGCCACTTTGTTTTTGTTATCGCTAGTTTACTTTGTAGCATGGCTTAAATGTTTTGTCTGTTTCAATAGTCGCGAAGGGAGGGGTAACGAATAAGAAAGGAAAGTAGAGACAAATAAATACATATACATAAATAAAACAAGAAAAACAAGTTTAAACACGGTAACATGAAAACATTTAGGATGAATTTTAAAAATACTTAACGTCTGTTTGCCATAATGGTCCGGCGTCTTTTTGCCAACTGGCATATTGTCGTGTCTTTCTAGAGCGTAAGCAGATTTCTATTTCCGGATAACTTGTGGACGTGTGCCTATTTATTTATAGAATAAAATCGTTACGTTCAGATGTGTAAATATTAAATTTACATTTTTTTTAAAGTCCTAACTTTATCTACTCTAATAGAGAAAATAATTCCCATCATTTTGTGTTGTTTTATACACACATTATATTACATAATATTACAGGTAGATTGCTTAATTTCTTTTTCGTTTGCATACACTTATACAGAACCAAAATACAAAAAAAAATCTCGGTTTGGTACACTTTACTGTGAGTTTAGTTCATCATCTACTCTCTCTCTCCTTCTCTCTCTCTCTCTCTCTCTCTCTCTCTCTCTATATATATATATATATATATATATATATATATATATATATATAAATTATCGATTAAAAGTTATATTGTATTTATTCGGTATGAAATGCCGTTCTTCGTTTTTCTGTTTTTATTGTTTTATATACCTCGATCCAATATTAAGCGTTTATTTAACTGTATACGTATTTTTCTTCTTACATTTACTACGAAATAAATACGTATACAAATCGTGCCCATTTCGAGCGAGCTGATTTACCACGCATACACTTAAAAAACAGCCTCCTAATGTCTTATTCTGCACTCGTATGGAGGCAAGTTACCAAAAAATAAAATAAATAAATGCACAAAAACGAAGTAAACAATACGTTTTCTCTTTCTCTCTCTCTCTCTCTCTCTCTCTCTCTCTCTCTCTCAACCCTGTTTCTATTTATTTTGAAGGGGATATTTTTGGATATCGCAATCAAATTAAGTCAATTTTTTCTTTCCTAGAATTACATTCTATAACTGTTATGTGCAATGTAACTTCTTTCCAATATTTGCAGTTAGGCATTGATTTAAATGTATACTTCATTTTTCTTCTTAAATTTACTAGGAACTAAATACGTACATTAATTGTGTCCCTTCTTGGGGAACTGGTTTACCACACACATATTCAAGAACGGCCTCGCCATGTCTCTTCTGCACTCTTGGGGAGACATGTAAACAAAAATAAAAAATACATAAACAGAAAAACAAGGACTATGATTATGTGTGTTTATTTATATACTTTACTGTCTCTCTCTCTCTCTCTATCTCTATCTATCTATCTAAATTGTTGATTAAAAGTTATATTGTACTTCTGCGGTATGGAATGCAGTTCCCCGAAAAAAAATTACACTGGATCAAGTAGCTTTTTTTATTTTTATTTATTTGGATATGGCGATTAAATAAAGTAAAAAGCTTTTACAGCGTTTTTATTTTACATTTTTATTTTGGTAGGGCGAGGCAATTTGTAAATTATATCAAACTCCTCAATTTCCTTGAGAATGACGAGTTTTATATGATATTCAGTATACTGATTAAGACAAGGTCATTTATATTTGGCGTAGACAAATATTTTCAAGATATAAATACCTGCATTTTACATTGTAATTCACTTGCGGAGGCAGGGGTGTCTATTCTGACAACCTTTCTTACCATAGAAAAGTGGGCGTGGTCTATTTCGAAAACCGTTCTTAACATAGGGAGGTAAGGGGTGGCCACTAACAACAACCGTACTTTACTTTTTTACGCAGCGGAGGTATTCTTCCCCCGGGCAACGCCGGTTTACAAGCCCTGCTAGTAGAATAAATATGAAATCTGCATTAATACAACTATCATGTGTAAGCGTATTTTACGACCGGACAATGTCTGGCGGCCTGCTAGTATATGGATAAAATCAAATGGAAAACTTTATGAAAATATAATATAGAACACCGAAAAATAACCTTCTAATATATATATATATATATATATATATATATATATATATATATATATATATATATATATATATATATATATATATATTAACTCTACTATTATATAAAAAAGAAACTTTGTATGTGTGTGTCTACACGCGTATGTATAAACTCCTAAACGATTGGGCTGATTTAAAAAAAAATTCAAGCAAATACATCTAGGTAGGTGCTATGTTAGAATATCTTGAAGAAGTATCAATAATCGATAATCGAAAAATCCGATGCACGAAAGAACAGACGCTTTTGAATAAAGTCAACACTTTATACATCACAAATGTATTGGAGAAGTGCTATTGCTATATAAACAGAAAGGCCCTGCAAAATAAATCAGCAGAAGTTTTTATCTTTTAAAATCACAGGAGTTCATTCGAAATGACTGTTTCTCTTAAGAGTACAATTGAATCAATACACTTGGTATTTGCATTTCAAACTTTAATTAAAGCTATCATATAAAAATAATGTCATATAATGAACAATGGGTTCTTTACAGTGCAATATACCTTAGGCGATATTGTGGACAAAGTCAGTGCGAGGATGTATGTGGAGCGTCCTCCTGATGCAAGCGATCAATCGATTAGACTGCAAAACCGACGATTTAACCGATTACGATGACAATAAAAAATAGGGGAACTTAAACATTTATTAAACATTATCGAATCTTGGGCAACGTCGGGTATCCCTGTTGGTTTTCTGTATACCACTGTTTTATAAAAACCAAAGTATCCACACTGTGTGCACTGTACATCTATTACAGTCATGCACTTTTGTAACAGTACTATTTCAAAACATCGTATTTTAAAGTTGAATTCGAGTTTTGCGATATTATTTATTATTAAATTGTTAGATGAAAGTACAGAAGAGATACAAAACTCCCTACACTTCCAATGCTCAGAACAGTTTTCTGCAAAATAGTGGTATTTTTAACAGGGTAACATAAGTGTAATAGCACACTTTATTTCCATGTTTTTCTACCCTATTTAATTCTTTTTATTTATTTATTTATTTTATTTTATGAGTTTTACAATCAAGTTTGGTCCTGGATATGACCTTAAACTATATCCAATGGTGAGGCCCCATGTTGCGGGCTTTGGGGAGTGTTGAGCCATCCTTTAATTACCATTGCTCCCAGGTCCACTCTGACCCGGAGTCGTAGTGCCTGTTTGGGTCCCAACTATGGGTTAAATACAAACCGACTTGAAAACAACAAATATATTCTATTAAAAAAATGTCTTCAAAATCTGTCGAATCGGGATAAAATAACCTTAAAAGTGTTGATATGCTGTAAACCAAAACAACCAACCAACCAACTGTCAAATTTCAAATTGCAATGTTTATACGGATATACCTCTTTCTTTGTTGCTCTGTTAGTATTAACTATGATGTCCATAGAGAAAACAATGATTATATTCTAACTTGAACCTAGATATATTCAAGGGATGCCTCAAACATGTAAGGATATACTCACTGAACAAATAACCTTTATTTACGAACATAAAATAAACTCAAATATTTTTTTTTATAAAGAAAGCGAATGTAATAAAAAAATAATGTTTGAAAATCGAGGGATATTATAGCCAATATATATAATACATACCCTTCATTTGCTTTTACTTAAGTAGTAATATGTTACTGCAAAATCAGGAGTATGTTTCTGTCAGCTAGTTACAAGTAACTAAAGATATCCTCAGGCGATACAGTTTGCAATGAAAATATCAGGACTTCCTCGTCTCATGGAGTTAATATTCATGGATGTAACGTTAAATCTTGTGAAAAATACAATTTGGTTTTATTGAAATAAGATGCATTAGGGATGCTGATCATGTGTTCTTTTTTTTTTTTTTTTTTTTTTTTTTACAAAGGCATCACCACATTATCAAGGCCCAGAGGCCACTCAAGGATAAGGGTTAAAGAGTGTACAGTAGAAGTTGGTCAATATAGTAATCATTAGTAATGAAAATTTGGTAAATTTAATAACTTATATGGAACGGCTCATCAAGAACTTATTTACCTTAGACTTGAACACAACCATATTGTAGTCAGCCGGAAAGCAGGAAAACGGAAGACAATTCCACAGGCGTGCAGTTCTAAGAAAGAAGCTTTGTTCATGGAATCTATGTTTAGGTTTAGGCACAGATAAAGAGTGGGGGAAATTATTGATAGTGTTTACAGCTAGACGAGTGTTTCTTGTGAAAGTTTGGCGAGGGGGGACCATAGATTGAAGCTCAGTTGAACACTTTCCATGAAAATAACGATACATCAGAGACAAACTCGCAACATCTCTTCTGTGAGATAGAGGTTGTAAGGAGGAGAAAAGGACATCTCCTACGAGGCTACGAAGTCTATTTTGAACTCTATCAAGGCAGGACAAGTCCTTTCTAGCAGCTCCTGCCCAGATGTGGCAACAGTATTCCATCCTTGGACGTACCTGGCTCTTATATAGATAGAGAATAGCATCAGCAGTGAGATATCTACTGGATCGATAGAAATAAATGTGTGAGCGGTTAAAGGAAGAAAGAGAGTTAATGTAAGACTAGAAAGAAAGGTATTCGTATGTGTGTGTTAGGCGTGCCCTAAATTTTAAACGTACGAGTGTGTATACGTTCAAACTGTAGGTGCATGTAGATTTGACATATCTATGCTATTCAGTTATACAAATGCTTTTAATTGGACTTGGATTTCCACGTGGTCTGAAAAAATACGACTTACGTGTCCCTCTTGTATATGGCCGGCCAACCACTATCATCCCTACACACAGAAGAGATAAAGAAGAAAAGGAGAATCGACAAGAACAGAAGAAAATAAACAAGAAAGGTAGAAAGAAAGGAAAGAAAACGAACGAAAAGGATAAACTAGAAATAATTCATTAGTGGAGATTCTAAGGTATGTCTTTCTCGTTCCCATTCCTTCCTTGTTCCCGTCCCTACTCGCACCCGTACTCCCATTCGTAGTCCACTTTCTCATCATAGTTTTTGCTTAAATTTGTTACGCGAAGCTTGGGAAGTTGTATGAGAATAATTATAACTAGCGGGACCTGTGAACATTCCACAGAGGTCTCATTCGTATGTAATATATTAATGTTAGCATTCTGTCGATGTTCAGCATAAATGGATACGCCTTGATATTAAAAATCATTTATCTAAGCAAGTAGGGACGCCCGGCGTAGCCCGGTCGTAAAGTACTTTTGTGACCGTACTATTTAAAAACATCGTATTTTGAAGTTGAATTAATTCTTGCAGATTTCGTATATATTATTATAGAGTTAATGTTCAATCGATGTTTATATATTATAAATTTGCGATTTCAAAAATTTAAAAAAAAAACATCTATATGATATTGGCTCATCACATAATACTGTATAAAGACATTCATCAGAAGATTAAAAAAAACTTTAAAGCGATTAAAACCATGATGCAACAATGATTTCTAAATATATTAGTAATGAGATTTCTACGCCTATTTGAACCCGAGATCTATTCTATAAGTATACTTAGATTAAGCACTCATGAAACAAAACAAGATCTGTACGTATAAATTAGAGAGATTGTTGTGGATACCTTATCACACCCAATATATGAACATGCTAGCGGTATAAAATTACTAATTTAGAGATCCAATCGTTGCCAGCCACATTTGTACTAAGTACTACAACACTCGTTTCTACGTATTCTCTCGCTGTATATACAACTATTTTTATTAAGCTATATCCGTATCCGAGCCTTACTTAGTGATAATTCCGAGCCAAAACAAAGCTGGCGACGAGAAACTCCAAATTATAAAAGAGGTACCTACAACATAGCGCTACCATGAAAAAAATTGAAAATGAAAAACCTATACCATTAATAAATACTGAAACTGTTTTGAAACGGAGTAGCATACTCAACTAGCCAGTTTCTTAAAACAGGTCCTACGAAAATGCCTTAGATGCATCCTTCAGAAAATTATGTAAAAAGACAAACACTTTTATCAAACACCAAATTAGAATCTGCTTTAACTGTACGTGATAAACATTTTGAGTAAAGCTACAGTTAAAAAAATATATATTTAAGCATTTTTCCTAATCAATTTTTTTTCCTCGCCCTTAAAAAACGTAAACTTTACCTAACGTACATAATTGAGCTGTAATTACTACAATTACAACAGCTATGAGAAAAAAAGAAGAAACGAGTTGTTTTTTTTATTAAGTAAATGTTGTTCTTGTAAATAAGAAAATGGAGGATTTCACCGCGGTTATATTTCAGATGATGAATGCTCATATATATCCCTAATTGAAAATAAAGTTGTCTCAACCACAGCAAGCACTGAGAAAATAACAGATGCGACCACTAATGCAATAGTAATAGATTCATCACCAACAAAAACGTGAAAAACAGGGTGCGTTAATGACAACAAAAATTGAAAAGGACAGCAAGCACCACAATAAAACTTGCAGAAGAACTATCGATATAAAGTCTATACACAATATATGAACTCTCAAATATATACACAATATATGAACTCTCTAAATATATACACAATATATGAATTCTCTTAATATATAATTATAGTAAAAGGAACCATCCTAGAGCAACACTTGTCGTACAGAATATTTGTATTGACTACTAAATTTTCGTTCGTATATTCTTTTTTGGTGGAAATACGAATATCTTTTCTAAATTATATCCGTGTCCGAGAGATTCTTAGTGACATTTCCGGGCCACAACAGCCATAAGTCTAGAGCCGCTTAAGTACGATATAAATATAAATCGATTATCGATTAGTATTATTAGGTTGGCACTATGTAATAAACAAATCAATTTTTGAAGTCAGAAATCACGTAATTACCGGGCATTGTGTGGACGATTTCAAACTTGGCTCATTTGTCTTGTTAGGAGAAAGGTAACAAATGTGTGTTGCTTTCTAATTTGATTGTAAATATGACGTTCAACTTAGAGTCGTTCCAAAAAGCTTATACAAAGACAATAATACTGATGTATTGGGTAAACATTTGTCAATACAAAGATACAATGAGTTTATTATACTTTAAAACTAATAGAAATACGAGGCTGAATCAATGTATTGTCAAGGGTTTGCGGAATTGGACAGGTTCCATCAGAGGCATACAGTACGCCAATAATAGGGTAAACTTGGCAAAAAAAGTCACTTATAAAGAGGCGTGCCAAATTAAGGGAGTATAAGCTTTCATGGATTGCCCCCACAAAGGCTGCGGATATTATTTTTAATTAGAGAATATATATATATATATATATATATATATATATATATATATATATAAAATAAAAGTTACAATAAGTTTACTAAGGTAATCAAAATGGCAAACTTAAAATATATTATAAATATTAAAGAGTTACTATTTACAAGTAAAATAAACTCAGCCAGATGTAAAAGCTCAATAAAACCGAAAAGGAAATAGAGCTTATAATATGAACAAATGATTAATAAAATATGTGAAAAGACATCTTGAAAAAGAGTAAAAACATATTTAATTTTAAAAAAGGAAGCACAAGATAAGTTGATATATATATATATATATATATATATATATATATATACAAACTGCGATTTTACACATATATATGTACTAATTTTCATATGTATATGCTTTGAAATATACACCAATATATATATATATATATATACATATATATATGTATATATATATATATTGGTGTATATTTCAAAGCATATACACATAAAAATTAGTACATATATATGTGTAAAATCACAGTTTTTATATATATATATATATATATATATATATATATATAATTAATTAAAAATAATATACACAGCCCTTGTGGGGGTAATCCATGAAAGCTTATATTTGTTAAATTATATGCATATATATATATATATATATATATATATATAATTTAACAAATATTTTCATACAGACACTATGAGGTACCCTAATAAAGAAAGTCGCAGACAGCATAGATATAGCACTCTCCCTCGATACTAGCGCACATATACATGCATTTGGTGACTTCAATGTCCACCACAGTAACTGGCTAGGATTCTTTAATCACACAGGCGTAGCTGGTAGCGCAACACATAGCTTCTCTATATCCCATTCCGTATCTCATTTGGTTACATTTCCGACAGGTTTCCCAGACCAGCAAGGTCAACATGCCACACTTCTAGATCTCTTTCTGACAACGGTTCCCAATGACTATACAACAAATGCCCACAGCCCACTCGGGAATGCTGATCACACTGTGATAATGGTAGAAATCAGCCTAAATTCTCGCCCTAAAACTGAAGACCCACTACTCAAAACAACGAGGTATTACAAAAAGGCTGATTGGGAAGCCATTAGGGAACTCATCAGAGATGCCCCATGGCAAAATATCTTTACTCTTCCAGCGGAACAGTGTGCAAATGAGACCACTTAATGGTTCAAAACTGCTATTGAAGCACATGTTCCCGCACGGAAATTCTATAGCAAGCCCCACTCTCCCCAATGGTTTACTTCTGCTTGTGCAGCTGCCATTTGTCAAAGGCAGCATGCGTTCCGCAGATTCAACCGACATAAGTCCAGCTCAAATAAACAGAAGTTTATGGAAATAATTGTAAGAGAGTGATAGAGACAGCTAAGGCAGATTACTCTGAAACTACCAGAAAACATATCGAAGCACAGAAATTAGGAACCCGAGATTTTTGGAAACTCTACAACAGCGTTGTAATTAATGGACAGTCAACTATTCCCCCACTATCAAACAATCATAAGGTTGCTTGCACGGCAACTGACGAGGCTTATCTGCTTGCCAGTCGCTTTGCCTCAAACTCCACACTGAACTCGGCACACCACTCACTCCTTGATTTTCCTCTGCGAACAGACGCCACACTAGACGATTTGAGCATCACCCCTTCTAAGGTACATGCTATTATAAAAAACCTAGACACCCCAAAAGAATGTGGACCAGATCTAATCCCGGCTGTGCTATTAAAAAAATGCTCTGCCGAGGTTGCTCCAGTTCTCTCCAAACTTTACAATAAATGCCTCAACGAATCTTGTTTTCCCGACTGCTGGAAAACCGCCTCTGTGGTACCAGTCTTCAAGAATTCTGGTGAAAGAACTGACCCACTAAATTATCGCCCCATTAGCCTCCTCCCGCTTTTTGCCAAAAATATATGAGTCCTTAGTTAATCTAGCCCTAGTCCAGCACCTAACAGCTGCTAAAATCCTGACTGACAAACAATATGGATTCAGGCAAGCCCGTTCAACAGCAGATATCATAACTGTAGTTTGTGAACGTATATACCGTTCATTGGACAAAACAGGGGAGGGTAGAGCGGTGGCCCTTGATATATCTAAGGCGTTTGACAGGGTATGGCACAATGGTCTTCTAATGAAAATTAGATCATATGGAATCACTGGAAGAATTCATAATGTAATTAAATCCTTCTTAAGTAATAGAAACATCCAAGTTGTCCTCGACGGTCGTACATCCAAACAATATGACATAAATGCGGGAGTACCTCAGGGGTCTATCCTTGGACCTCTATTATTCCTGATATTCATAAATGACCTCCCTGATAAAACTGTTGGAATGGGGACAAAAATGGTTGGTCTCATTCAATGCTGCTAAGACTAAGCTTGTTTCCTTCAATAACTACAAGAAACCTTCTCTACCACCAATAGCAATGGCCAAGAACACATTGCCTAAAAGTACTTCTTTTAAACTCCTCGGCCTAACGTTTACAGGGAATATGAACTGGTATAGATACATTGAGAGCATTGCCAGGGCTGCTGCAAGGAAGGTTGGCTCCCTCTACCGTGCTAGAAAACTACTTACGCCTGACAGCATCCTATACCTCTATAAGGCAACCATTCTCCCATGTATGGAGTACTGTTGTCACATCTGGGCTGGTGCATCTACTACTTGTCTCTCGCTCCTGGACAGGGTTCAAAAGAGAGTCGCCAACCTGATAGGACCTGAACTGTCATCTAGGCTTCAGCCTCTGTCCCTTCGACAAGATGTTGCATCCCTCTGCCTGTTCTACAAATACTTTAATGGTGAATGCTCTGACGAACTGCAAACACTTGTACCTCCCCGACGTAACTACCCCCGACAAACCCGACAAGCTACTAAGTCTAATCCCTTTACAGTAGAGATCCCTAGGTGCAAGAAAGCCTTTAACTCCAATAGTTTCTTCCCCAGAACTGCAGGTCTTTGGAACTCCCTTCCGGGATTCTGCTTTCCCAACTGCAATGGTATGCAGAAGTTCAAGTGTAATGTTAACAACCATCTTTCTACTCATCTCTTTTCATATTGACCCCGCTATTTAAGTCCCTAATAGTAGCCCTCTGCTTCAAAGTGACACTGTGCCTTGTTTGGGGTAAAAATTGAATAAAAAAAAATAAAAAAAGGTCATACTAACACATTCGATCACTGTAGCCGGTGAAAATTTCTGCCGGTTATGAGATTCGAACCGAGTCACGAAACAATGCTAGGGTCAGCGATCAATTGCCACGGGAATAAAGGGAATTAAGAATAATTAGGCGCTGAATTCAGGCGAATAGATAGACACACAAACACACAAACAGACGGATATATATATATATATATATATATATATATATATATATATATATATATATATATATATACTAACAAAAGTACCCGTTGTTGACTGGGTTAGAAGACTGCCTACATAAAATAATGGACTCTGATTTATGGAAGTATGATAGTTTATGTAAAGGAAGAGTTGTAAAGAGATAGCTTCGAATTTGGGGGTATCAAAACCAAAGCAAAATGTGATGAAAGTAAAAATAAAATAGATAAACCCCATAATTTATTATACCATACATGTTCACACTGAAACACTTATCACAATATTGTGTTGATCTGCATAAAAACCTTGTTAAACTTTGTGACATATTTCCATTCTATGAAGGTCAGGCGCGAACGAAGACCCCATTATTTTATTATACCATATTTGTTCAAACTGAAACATAATTATCAAAGTATACTAAGGGAGCTAGATAGGAAAAGTCTTTATTAAAGTTTGTGCCTATTTCTATTCTATGGAGGCCAGGCGCGAACGCATACCTCACAATTTTATTATACCACTCCTATTTAAGTTAAAACATATTATCAAAGTATTCTTATGTACAGCTATATAAAAAACACTTGTAAACGTTTTTTTTTTTTTAATTTGTAATTTTTTTTTATTTCCATACTTTGTGGACCAGGCGCGAACGCAGACCACACAATTTTATTATACCATACCTATTTAAGTTAAAACATATTATCAAAGTATTCTTATGTACATCTATATGAAAAACACTTGTAAACGTTTTTTTTTTAAATTGTAATTTTTTTTATTTCCATACTTTCTGGACCAGGCGCGAACGCAGACCCCGCAATTATATGAACCAACTTTCTGCCAGATCAAACATACCCATTCCTTTGTCTCGATTACTTCTTCGATCATTACATGTAATCATTTTGTTTAAAATAGTCAACCATATAGGAGCCTATTCGTGACCACACAGACACACACACATTCAGCTTTATATATATATATATATATATATATATATATATATATAGAGAGAGAGAGAGAGAGAGAGAGAGACAGAGAGAGAGAGAGATAAATAGATAGATGTAAATATATATCATGCTGTACACTATATATATATATATATATATATATATATATATAGTCATCCACGTACTGTACTGCTTCGTTGTTTTACAGCTCATCAGTGCGGCTAGACAGGCAACTGCCTCAAGCCAGGATCGAAAACCGACCTCAAATGACAGTCAAGACTTTTCACTACTGTGCTATACGGCTTCGCTGTGTGGGTAATGAATTACCGATTCTTTTACATGGTAAAAATGCACCGCGCTCGATTTGTTTACAGAAAAAGCATCGGAAAGAATACGTAAATTGTAATATCTATTAATTGATTAAATATGTAAGGCAAAGTATAATCATGTTTTGAATATATGATGTCTAATAAATATTGAAGTTTACTCAATTCGAATGTTCAGTATTCATTTCATTGTTTTTATTGCTCTGTCTATTACCCTGAGTTTTCTTTTATCTTAATCGATTCTAAGGTGTATATGTACCGTTTATCCTTTAATTTTATATTCCTATCTATATATTATTTGTTTCTTTTTAATGGATGTTCACAATATTATTTTTACTTATTTCCCCATGTTCCTGCCTTCATAATCATTATGAATCCTTATAAACTTTCATTAACTGTTTAATAGCCTTTTAATGCAAATATTTTTGAGTTCATACTTAAATTACTTTTAATGCATTAGCATCAAAATTCATCGCATATTTTGCAAACTTCTTTCCTCTGATGAGAAGAATTGCATTTTTTTGAAACTCCGCGGAATAGGTTTCTCAAGTTTATTCGTACTCTTTGTCAAATAATTAAAAGTTTTTATGCATGTTTATATAATTTAAAAACAAAAAGTTGAATTAATTTTTTTAATACATATATATATATATATATATATATATATATATATATATATATATATATATAGTCATCAACATAAAGTACTGTTTCGCTGTTTCACAGCTAATCGGTGAGGCTAGACAAGTAACTAGCTCAAGCCAGGATCGAAACCTGGTCGCCAAAACGACAGTCGCAGCTTCTAACTGTTGTGCTATACCGCTGCTATGCGGGTAGTGAATTAACAATGTTTTGGCATTGTCCAAAGTATCTAAGCTCAATTTGTTTGCACAATGGGCATCGCTTCATACGCGAATGGTAATTTGTATATCACTTCCAAAATGCTCAACTTAAAATAGGGAGCATTATAGTCATCCACATACGGTACTGTTTCGCTGTTTCACAGCTCATCAGTGCGTATATATATATATATATATATATATATATATATATATATTTTATTGTAAAATATGTTTTATATAAAAATATAATTTTTTTATAATTTCGAAAGGAAAAACTAACTGTTTGTTATTTGCCTAATCACCGCAATATGTCACTTTGATGTAGGGCTACTACAACTCTATTTTAATCAGAAACTCAGCAGACGTTTATTAAATTATCTCCCCTCTAAATTTCACGATGTACATTTTTCTTTTTACACGTTAATTTCATCGAGTACAAACTTAACTGTCAGATGTAAAAAAAAATAAATTGGAAAAAAATGACTTATCGTTGGGAATCATTTATCAATTATGAGGTCGAGAAAATTATTGCCTCAATATTTTTCTCAATGATGGTCACAAAGTACATATTCAATTTTGTAGAACGTTAAAATTGAAATCTGATCCCCGACGATAAAGTCGCAAGAATTTTTTTAATCAGAAAGGTAAGTTTGTAATAGATGAAATTAACGTGAACAGTGTAAATTGTTGAATTTAAAGAAGAGCTCAATTTCTTAAACGCCCGCCGGAGATTCGTGCATATTATCATCTGCCAAGTTTTGACACTATCGAACGATATTTTTTATTACATAAAATCATTGCAGGAAGAAAGCCAGGATGATTTTTTTTTATGTAGTAGACAAATGTTTACAAATGTTACCATAAAATGTACTATTATAAAGAAAAAAATATAAATAGTTGCAACAGCTTATTTTGTAAATGCTTTCAGCGACTGGAAATGTTAATTGTTTCGGAAAACAGTACCATATAACTTACTGCTAAATCCAAGTTGAAGGTGCCACCGCTTTTGGGGTAAATGTTTCCATGTAATATAAGTAACGGTGGACTGTTGTTTTTCTGTATATACTCGATTACAGAGAACAGTTACTAATCATTTAATAAGTGACCAGGTTATTTTAACATCGCATATTTAAGGACGATGAAACCGGACATAATAAAAAAAAGTTGCGACATAATTTTTATTAAAGGAACAATATGTAAATAATATTAATCCAAACAATGCGAAGCAACGTTTTTTTCTAAGGAGATGGGAAAATCACCTGAGATAGCTGTTCTAACTTATTCATATGAAAGTTACAACTATTTTATTTGTGTAACTTTAAGCTAAATTTTACGGTTAATTTTTCTAAACAGTCGTCTTTAAAGCAAATGAAAAGCTTCGATAGAAAAGTATAAATGATTTTAAAAATGCATGCCGATTATGCGGCAATATCAATCAAGGGATAACATGTTCGTTTTTTTGCATGGTTGTGTATAATCCAGTAAAATAGAATTTCATGGTCGCAGCCAATGAGCATAGGCGGAATATATGTGCGGAGAAATCATTATTTTCTAATAGTTAAGAGTAACGGAAGTTATATGTGTATGAGTGTTTTATCCAGTTATTAATGGTGGCAAGTCAATTTAGTAATAATAATTATATATTTACCCGGTCTTCACTGAGATAGTGGAAGGAGTTTTTAGATAATATAGAAACTATTGAGTCTGTAGATCTTCGCAACCGTGATGATGTTGATCGTCGGAAATAAGATATGATTTTATTATAATAGATAAACGTGTCTGTTCAAATGTTACATCAGATGGGAAGTAAAAGTTTCGACATAATAAATTTGTATTTGGCATCTGTTATTGTAAATTGTTATTGTAAATTTAGTCCTGAGGCGAATATCTGCAAGCAAAATATTATATTCAGGATAAATCACAATTAAGCTAAACAGATTCCTCACGTTGTCTATTCGAAGGAAATGGTGAAATATATATATATATATATATATATATATATATATGTATATATATATATATATGTATATATATATATAACTTTATCGCTGTGAAGTCGTATAATAACATCTATACCTAATATGCTAAAATGATGTCTAACATATTTGCGATTATATATATATATATATATATATATATATATGCATATATATATATATATATATAAAGTGATGGCTGTGTAGTTCCAACGAGAGAGAAAAGGTATGTTTAAAAGAGTGTAGCAATCAACAATCGTCGGGTTTTAAGCCTTTTATCATATTTTTATTTAAAAATATTTTTATAACGTGTTTCAAGCTTTTTTCGCTCTCTTAAGATATTTTCGTAAAACGTCTTTTTTTAATGAGAGTTTGAAATGTTATTTTCACATCTGCTGATACTAAATGTGTTTTTCAAAGTGATGTGATCTCAGACATTCTGTCCCCAACAGTAAGTATTGGTAGTGTCCAGACAGAGTTAAGTTTAAAGAGGGGGCTGTTGGTCCATTTGGTGAAGGTTTTTATGTTTTTTATGACTTTCTTTTTGGATGTATAGCACACACTTACACACAATCACACACATATACACATATATGTACATATACACACGCATACGCACGCAAGTATATACACATATCCACACGCATATACACAGAAATATATGTAGGAGCATACATGTATACATACCCAACAATACACCCATACACGTACTCACACACATCCACCCACTAACATATCATACACATATTGGTTAATGTTTTTTGTCTTTCCCAATCAATATACACATGCATACATGCACTTAATCATTCAAACATAAGTACACACACACAACTAAGATGGAGAATAGGTAGGTGATATATGCACACAGCCACACAATCACACACATACATATACATGCGCACACACATATATATATATACATATATGCACATACACACTCATATACATATGCATACGTATGTAGGCATATATATATATACACACATGCATACGTATGTAGGCATATATATGTATATATATATATATATATTTCGGAATAGTTTTTATTTAACAATCAGTGGTTATGTAAACGTGAGATTGTAGGTTTACAAAATATTACTGGCAGTAATATTCTATAAGTTATCCCATCTAAACAAGAATTGCTCGATATGCAAGATAGAGCAAATAGATTAAATTGTAATTCAATGAATTTCAAAAAACTCTCATTGGAATGAAATGAAGTGGTTGAGTTTCATATCAAAGAATTTTTATTATTCTAAGCTAGACAAAGAATGTTTTAGAAAATTAATCTCCTTAACCTATAGGGTTCGATGTCTACCATCTCATCAGAGAAGAAAAAATATTAGCAAATAGTTATAAAGGTATGCACCCTATTTGCTAAAGTCAGTGAGACATGGAAAGTCAAAATGAAAATAATACATTTATCAGAAGTCCTGTAGCCGGAGGATTCGTAGAAAAAGGATATGAATGTTTTTGTTGATCCAACTTGCTTGGTAAAATCCATATTATACATTCTTTACACCCGTTTGGTAACAATTTCCAAGCTATATACTGGTAATCTGCATAGCTGTGTATATATCCGGATCGGGCAAGTGCTTGTATAAATTTGTTTTGGGTCCAGCGATAATAAATTCAAAGTCTGGTGGAAACCTTTTCATTAGAGGTTTATATTATTTTTAGTGGGGCGAAGTGTTAGGAGAGCAGGTAGTGGTAAGTGGTAGAAGGTGGGGTGAGACATATGTGCATATTCTTCCTAATATACAACTGAACACACATATACAAACACACACATACACACAATATCCATATATACATATATACATACACACACACATATATATATATATACATATACACACACACATATATATAAACATATATATACACATATACATACATATACACACATAAACATACATACATCTATATAAATAGATATCTCTTCAAGTAGAATCCAAGAATCATAAAGTTAAAGTGTGTTGAATATTGTTTGCCATTTCGATAAACATCTCAACTTTTCAATTTTGTTCTAGCCGTTGACCATGCAGGATGTCCCAAGAGATTGACTTCTTTTAGAAAGCTTAAGGTCCGTTTATGGTGTGGATTGCAGCATTATCCTGTTGGAATAACTATTTATCCCCACACAAACGATGCCCCTTCATCATCAAAGATGCTATTTGAAGCATGCAAACATAATCATCTTGTTTGACGACCTTGCGCCTCCTGGAACTCCATCGTCCCTTAGTAAGAAAAGGCACCCTATACTATTGTGGGCACTTCACCGCGTGGAAAAAATTCAATGGGCATGTTTTTGTCATGTCTGTATTGCTGGGAGCCATCAGAACCATCTAAATTGAATTTTTATCCTCAGAAAACAGAGCTTTCTTCTACTTATCAACGTTCCAGGTTAGGTATTCACAACCAAATCTTAAGCGTGGTGGTAATCGGAGAACTTGTTTACTCTTTTTTTTTTACCATGACTTTTTCTTGTAAGTGTTATTAGACTGCAATAAGCATCTGTAATCGCCTTATTTGGCTAGAAGAAAGTCCTCTGTCATTCATAAAAACCCGTCTGATTCTCCTACTCAATGCATAAGAAATGTTCTTTTTTTGGGGGGGGGGTCTACCAAAGTATTTAGCTTTTCCATAATTCTCAGTGTTCTTTCAAAAGTTGTAAATAACAGTTTTTCTGCGATTTATCTAAGCTGCTATCACTCGCTGTGACAAAACTTGGAATCCGAGAATTAGAGAGCGCTCAACTTCGGTAAGATTTTTGTTTTTTGCTTTAGGCATGCTAACACATTTGCACAGTGATTGCTAACCACTAACTGAACTAAAAACATTAGAATTACCATAAATGTAACAATTAATACCGTTGGTCTTATAATTTTGATTATGTGTAAAAAGACTGCTTTAATAAAAAGGCAAATTTTTTAATAATATTTTTGCAATGTACCTTTTTGTTTCAGTAAACTTGTAGAGTGTAGTATTAGTAACCTTTATACGGAAGAGTATTTCCTTAAAAAGATTTTATTTTAAAGATTTTTAAGTGGTCTTACATTTTTGATCGGCAGTGTATATATATATATATATATATATATATATATATATATGCTTGCAGGCCGCCCAGCGTTTTATATTCGTAAGATACGCTTAAATACGATATTTTAAGTCATGTAGATCGATTACAATATAAAACATTATATATAGTAGTGAGATGTAAATATATATAAATGAATAGAAATATATATATATGTGTGTATATATATATATATATATATATATATATATATATATATATATATATATATGGTTAGTAATGGAAAACGGATGTTTTTAGAACTCTTCTTGCTCTTCTTGAGTAATAGATATAAAATGAGAAAGTTACTCATTAAACCTGCTGAGGATGCTGTTCAGTTTTTTGTTATTTGTTTATCTTTTACGTAAATTTTGTATTAGTTTTTTTTTGGATTTTGAATTGAATTGAGCTCTACTCAATTGAACACTGTTTAAGTATATGTCAGCGAAACACATCTACAGCTAAAATATTTTGAATAACGTGTATATGTCATTCAAATTTTTGATCACTACATGTAACAGGCAAATATTATTTCTATTTATAATTAAAATAAAAAAAGGTACTGCAGGTAAAATAAACGTAGAAATTACACAAACACACACACACACACACACACACACACACACACACATATATATATATATATATATATATATACATTAGAAGGAGACCCGACGTTCCCTGGTATCGAATTAGTATTTACAAATGTTTTACCCTTTCATACTCTTATTATCATCCTAATCATTGAAATCGGCCATTTTTTTATTCAATCTGTTGACTGGTCTTGTTAGAGACACTTCTTGATATCAACCTGGAGGAAGCTTCACATATCTTTCTCTCAGTAACTTAGTTTATAATACTTTGCAATCTTCATTGCACTTTAGAAAATCAAATGCATTTGAGATTATAGGCTATATAAAAGTGTTCATTTTGTCAGACTCAGACTTCCTCCTTAAATATCTTTTGTTTCGATTATCAGTTTCTATATCTACCGGGAGAATTCTAATACAAAACGTCTCTCAGAACACTCCGGAACACATCGATTATATTTGTTTGAAGTTTAACATATATCAACCCGGCCATTACGAAAATGTTCGCCACAAACTCACACCTACATAGACAGACAAGTTTCCGTTAATATAATAGTAGATTTTACAAAGAGAACGTATGTAGCTGTAAGTTCGGCCATTATGGACTCGAAAAAAGCTGAGCTGATTTTAAGAACTTTTACACAAACTACTTTATGTGTCTAGCAGTGTATTAAATAGGTTTTCATTAAAAATAATCGAAATAATTCGATGAAAGAAGAAACGGAAGCTGTAGATCAAAGTTGACATTACATCGCAAGTGTATTTAAGAAGTATTATCGCCACATAATCCAATGGCTTCACACAGAATGTCGACAGTCGTTTCTCTGATATGACTGGCACGCGTCCGAAATGAATATTGCTTTTCATAGAAAAATCTAACCCTGATACTTGACTTTTACAGTTTAAACTTTAATTCAACCCATTATATATATTACAATTTTATAAAAGGAAAAATAGATTCTCTAGAGTGCAATGAAGAGTACAATGTCTTTTGAACAAAATCAAGGGGGCTGGAGGCATCTGACGCATTATTCCGGAGCAAGGTGATGGGTTCCTTACTTAAGCAAACAATCAATCGATTTGATTTTAGAAATTGGTGGTTTCATCCATTCCAGTGACAATACAAATATAGGAATGTAAAAACTTACTTGAACATTATTCAATCCTGGGCAACGTGGGATCTCTCTCTTAGAAAGTTTAGATCAATTGTCGAAGAGTATCTATCGAAATAAAGTAGAATGAATTTTTCAAACAGTTTTGAATAATTATTATGTTACGATATTTAATCTTATACCAAGACTTTTGCTTACAGTTCTGAGAAACATTTATGCTGTAATTTTTATTTGAAAACTGGCATAAAATAAAAGGGGTATATTTAATAATATTCTGATTGGTTGTCATTAAGTAATGAGACAAACACACGTCTAATAGCAGCAGATCAACGAAACTTAACACATTTAATAGTCTTTCTCTAAATAAAAACTATACAGATTAACGCCTTTCTGCCATCCTTTAATGCACCTTCGAAAGACGTGTTTTTATAAAACTTCATATTGTTTACGCAATTAAGACATGATTCAGAAACCAAAGCTACATAATATAGTAAACGATTCGTTTTCAAAAAAAAAATCACTTCATAGAAAAAAGTGACACTGTGCAAGGTGATTAGTTTAACAAAGAGAGGATTTTCATAGCTACAGGCTAGCGCTTTTGACCAAACGACATGCGCGTTGTTAAGTCTTGTAAAATGCGGAAGCATTTGTTAATATTTGTTTGAATATATTTTCTCTTGGTGATTATAGATATAATCACTTAAAAGTAGAATCTGATTTTTGTAATGAATTGTTTGTAAAATTCTTAAAATATAAATATTTCTCAGAAATTAACTCCTCAAAACCATTTTATATATTTATAAACAAGAAAACAATTTTAATAAACTAAACTCTTTCACATCACTGTGCCATTATATCTACGTTTTTATAATATATGTATGTTAATGTACACCTATTAAATATAATATATATACCTCACACACATATATATACACACATATACACACATGCACACACACACGCATATATATTATATATAGAATACTTTATTATCCATCGCAGCATCAAAATTCTGTTGAAAATAGGGGGTGTTAAAATAATAATAATAAGATCAATTCTTTAAGAAAGATATATAATGCAATAATTTTTGAATACAAAATCATTTTTAAAACAAAATAATTATTAGAAACTATTTTTTTTCGCTCGGAATAATTATTCAGAAGCAAAAGGAAAACCAGAACAGAATCCATTTAATTGTAAGTAATTTAATTGCTTAAAGTGCACTTGCTAAATGTGCATTAATTGTTTTATATCAAGCAATATACTGTGGTCGTTACTAAATAAAGCCTTTTATTTTTAATAATGTTTAAAAAAAGTTCCAAAACTACGAAGACGGGAGTCATATCATTAAACAACGCGCCCTTTTCGGACCAGAATCTTTTTCTACATATTTACCTTCATTCTCAATGCGTTTTTTTTTCTTTTAGTATTTAATGGCGCATCTCTTCCACAGACACGCATCTGTTAAAAACCTACTTTGTGAGACTCTCACACCATCAATATCTGCAACATAAAGATGAGCATTTCAGGTCATTAATGCAAAAGTCATCATTGCACTGCAATCTTCTCTTATTCTTTCGAACGGAATGAAATAATAAAATATCCAACACAAGAACGCAGATTTCTTTAGATTTTCTATGTCGGGGCTAGCCTAACAAAGACTTAAGTAGAAGTTAACTTGCGTATTTCCCATTTAAATTAGCTGAATTACTTAAAGTAAAACCGTTTCGGCTTTCAAATGGCACAATAACTTAGTTTTATAAGTCTGTTATTAGAGAAACCACTGTAACCAGTTAATAAATAAATGTTTGCCAAAATGGAGTCAAATAAGCCAATCTATCGATGGACATGTAGCAAAATTCAAATAAGGTATTCGATTCTTTTGCAGGCTTAAATCGACAAAAATACCATTGGGCATTTAATCCATTTTTTAAAGATATATGTGAAGTCCTAAAATGTAGTACTGTTGGCACATCTCTATAGGAGCTGTTCAAATATCTTATTCTACCTTGATGACAGATTTCAAAACTGACTTCATATCCTAGTAAAAGATGCCCTCTCTTCTCTATCGTGATTGTTATGGCAAGTGATCGTCTGAATTACAGTCTATAGTCTCCCTTGCGAATCTTTCACAAAAATATACATTCCTCTATCTAAAATCGCTATCAATCATTTCTCCCACTCTGTATCTCTACCTAAACATTTATGTGGATTCCATGAACTAAGCTTTTTTCATATAGCTACCTGCCTTTGGAGTTTTGTTACGTAAGCCTGCTTTCAAACTGACTAAGGATAGTCGTCTTAAAGTCCAACTTAAACAAGTTCTTGATGAGTCGTCCTCTTAAGTAACCCAATTCAGTAAATTTCCACTACTACCAATTACTACGCTACTGCCCATTGATTACCATGCATTCATTACCGCCTTATCCTCGAGTTGCCTCGGGGTCTTGACAAGAAGGGTCTCTTTTGTAAAAAAGGTTGTTTTCATTTGATCTATCTTCTTTTTAACCAAGTGCCAAAGTGTAGTTTGTCTGCTGAAAAAGTACAAATTCGTAAGAATTTTTGCACGTGAACAGCATTAATTGGTATATGCAACTATTCTGGAGTGCTCAAAATATTTTCGGAATATGCTGACAGTGTGGTCAAACAAATTTACTTTTTAAATGTGTATATCGTGAATATTCATATGTATAACATGATATAGATAATCGAAATGTTATTAAAAAATCTGAAAGTTTATCGACACAGACACATTTTCTCTCGCAGAAGATTAGAAGGATTTAAAGAATGCACATGTGAAGCGTTTGTCAAGTATTCATAAATATCCGATTGCTCTATAATTTTTATGCCATGAAAAATTAGCAGACAGTGTATTAATAACATTTCGATTATTTATATCATGTTATACATATGAATATTCACGATATACAAATTTAAAAAGTAAATTTGCTTGACTACACTGGCAGCATATTTCGAAACTATTTTTATCATGGCGATACGAGTAGATAAATACTAGCAAGTGAAAATTAATGCAACGTATCATTGGTAAGTTTTTTGGTATATTTCAGTAATTCAAGAAGAATTGAAGTATGAACGAAATGAATGCCTAACACTTAAAAGCACGAATAAAAAGATATTATATTGCGAAACAGATAAATATATGAAGGTTTTTTGTTATTTAATCCTTTGACTGTGATGAAAAATCGACTTTATTTAATTATATTTGTTTATATTATATGCATGTATGCTAATCTATAAATATGAAAACAAACACGGACAAAAGCCCACAGAGACACATGCACAAACACGTATATATACATGTGTGTGTATGCGCACGCACATATATTAATGCTATGTTTTAAAGCGGGCATTGAGACCAATCGCTTATAAGTGCCGGTAGCAATTTGTCCCAAGCTTGGCACGCTGGCAGTCTAAGTGAGCGTGGCCAATATCCATGGTCTTTGATACGATTTTGACCTGTACTAACAATGCAAATATTTAAGTTCATGTCAAACGACTAAGGTCAGAAGAGAATACGTTGAAAAGTTTTAATTAAACACAGAAAATTTCTCCGAGGTCTTAAGTCTCACCCCCCCACATATATATATATATATATATATATATATATATATATATATATATATATATATATATATATACATATATATATATCGATGGACACAGGAAAAGGCACTTATTTTGACAACTTCAGGTGTAATTGGTTTTCAGCTACTGGCTAATAAATTGTATTAATGATTATTTTAATCAAAGTATACTAATACCCAAAAACATTCTCCTATGGCTTACTTTGTTCAAACTCACTCAAAGTGTGACTGGTCTACTCTAAATGGAATTTGTTAAGATACGTATATCCTATTTTCCTTTGGTTTGATTGTTTGTGTAATTTATTCCGTGACAATCCGCACAGGTTTTTTTTATTACGTCTTCCTCAGTTTAAATGGATAGTATAGTATTTGATGTGTAGCCATAATACTCCCTCTCACGGCTATTATCGCTAAATTTGTTGGGAGAATTATTCTAAAGGGATGAGAATAGACTCCCAGATATTAACTACCCTTTTGTGGCTTGTAAAGTATCTATTCGATTGTTTTGAGGCGACTTAGCCATTTAGTTTTGTATGGCCCCCGTCCTCTGATTCTAAAAGAGCAAAGTGTATGAAATAATGTGCCTATATATTCACGAATAATATAGCGTTAAATGCACTTGGTATTTTCGATTCTCCATTTCACAGACCAGAAAAAAGGAAAGATTACGTGCATATAACTTCTGAAATCTGATTTCGAAAGCAAAATATATAAACTCAATACTCAATATTATCTCAATATTTCATAAGAATCTTTCACTTATTGATACAAGAACCAAGTGAAAGATTGTTTCAACAATCTGCCCCACTAAAGTGTTCCGTTTATTCACATGAACCGAGAATGTGTATATAGTACAAGAAAAATTTGATCGTATATAAGCGTATACAATAGTTAAACGCAAAATCAATCGTTTTACCAGCATTCCTTCTATTAAAATTTAAGTAGGAAACTCTGCTTACGAATTGATACGGTATTGGCTTGTGTGTGTTTTTTTATTTGTATTTGATGGTTGGAAGACCATTTGATGCCAGCCGTTTTTGTTATCTTCTCCTATAATATAAATCGTACCTATCTGTTTAAATGTAGGCATGCATGTATGTATGTATGTTTGTATGTATGCATGTTTGCTTGCCTGCCTAAATGTTGAGACAAACGCAACGGAGTTTCAGAAGATCGGTATTATCTGGAAGCTCGATCTTTCGGAAGATAAATATCGAAAAATTGGGTAAAAACATTAATTCCTACACCCTCATGTTGACACTTTCTGCAGAGAGGGATCGCTTTTTTCGCCAATATTTTCGAAAATCATCGCCTCTTTTCGATTGTCAAGCCTTAATTTAAACCTACGCCGGTTTGGCGCTGAACGCAACAGCTAACGCGTCACGTTTGTTTTTTCACGTTCTTTTCCTCCTTTACGGTACGGGTTCGAGCCTGCCTACTACCATTTTTTTTTTTTTTGCACTCGAAATATTTCTTGATATTTTTTTTTTTTTTTGCTCAGCCAACACCCTTACGCACACCTCTACTTTCCTTTCCACCTTTGCAGCACGGGTCTGACCCTGCCTGCCTTCTAACACATTTTTTGCACAACAAACACCACTAAATACCCGGGAAACGCCACCCAGCCAGGATAGTATCTTATAATCTCGCTCCGGGCAGTTCTTACAATGCTTTTTCATTGCGAATATTTTTTAAGGTGTGGGATTTTACTATTCATAATGCGTGAGAATTTTGATTTTGTTTGCTGCTTAGTATGTTTTATTTTGTAGTTTGATGTATTATTTTGACCAGTTTAAAAATATATTTAACTGTGTTTGTGTAACAAGATGATATTACTATGTCAGTTAATCACTGTCTGTTTCTTCTCGGATTTTATAAGTTTTAATACTCTTCTTTTTATGTTTTATGTGTTTATTTATTTTTAAGTATGTTTATTCGAATTAGTATTTTTCCTACAACTTTATATTTTGGAAATATCGATATCTTAATATAATTCTTTGTATCTCTTATTTTATAGGTGTTGCGTATATTAACATTGTTAGTGCTATAATATAGAAAGCCGATAATACCCAAGGAAAACACAGTAGTATACTTAACAAAATGTGTGTAACCAATAGCATGTTACAAAAGTATATAACGTGATTCTATAACAATAAATGCTACGAATCTTTGGTAGTTACTTTCATTTACGTCACAAAGAGATATGGCGTAAGATCTTAAGCTGGAGGGAGTTTACCAACCACCCCTAAAGTCAAGAATTTTAGTTCCTAAAATTTACCTGGGAAACCGTGTAGCGATTCCCCAATTAACGTCGCAACAAACTTATTCCACCCCGAAGGAGAGAGGACCAAACCTATGAGTGTTGATCTTCGAGAATTACTAAGATAAAGGATCACCGAAATGACTAAGTTTCTGTAAGTTTGATAAGCCAGGTCAAAAGACTTCTAACCAGTTAAAACTGGGTCAACAAGGCAGCTTTCTACCCTGTGGATTTTATAAGGAGTTCCGTTCGGAATTCTGTACAGATTCCCGAGTCTGATATAAAAAAGTGCCACAATATACGCCTACAGAATGTCAGATTACATCGGCTCAAATGTAGTGAGAATAGAATTCAAGATAATTATAACATGCGCAGTAATCAAACTAATAAAAATTCTGAACGTATTACACATCTTTCATTTTTAAACATTCAATATTGCCCATAGTGAAAAAAAAACACCCAGAATCTATTTTGTATCAGTCATTCGATGATCATCATAATACTATTGTTAGTTTAATGATGAAGAATATTATGAGAGTATTTGATCTAATCGAAGCTAGGTCATTGATTATTTAAGCACACGTCCTCCTCGGTATCATCTGTATTGTGTTAATGGGTGTTTATAATAATGTTTTTTAACTGATTATATTTACTCTATTAATTTTATTCCTCTACGAATACAGATTTCTGGACACATATTTATAGTTGCCTTTTTATTGACACACATTTTGTATAATAATATAATCGCTTTAATAGTACTTAAGTCTTTACTTGTTCTTGTCTTGTGATTTTCACTTCTGAAGAAGTTGATAATAGTTTTATTGTACTACTTTCAATATTGAATAAGTTTACCTCCTTATCCTTCCTTTCTTCTTTTCGTGTATTAATAATATTGTCTTACCAGAGTCGCGACTATCTTCAAGTTATTGTCCGTGGCCCTCTGTTTTAATTGGATTTTCGTGAAAGAGGAAATCTCATTTAGTCTATTGGATTAAGAAGAAATTGAATAGTAAGAGCGATTTTAATAAAAACGTATACATTATTTCATATAATAAGCACAAGATGTGAATATATGTGTATAGTGTATAGTGTGTTTCGAAATACCAAACGATATTTCAGTTTGAATGACAAGATATGACCCTAGGTTTACCTATCGCTCTTTCAAAACAAAACTGTGCTAGCGTTAATTTTACCATTTGGCCTTGTAGCTATTTTAAAAACATAGTTTCAAAGATAACAGAAGTAATAAAATAAGAAACACAGATGCATCGAAAGTGATGTGTCAGTAAACAGCTGGCATATTTTTCTAAAGGGTAGTCAGTGGGGATTAATGGTTTTAGCTATGTGTTTAGCATTAATTTGGGATTTTACTTTAGGTTGTTTTAAAGAAAAGAGAATTTTTTGGGATGCGTTGATTTCATATAAATATTTTCGGTGAAAAGGTGTGCATATTTAATAATCAAATGTGACAGAAAAAATAGACATATTATTAGGTTACAAAAAATATAGTCCTAAAAGAGATACGTATATATGTTTAAAATGAAAGCTTACAGCACATAGGAATTTCTTATACACACAAGAGGAACTCGTTAGGTAAGGCACTGAATAAGTATATGAATCAAGTAATTGCGTTGCGTTACAGTGTTTAAAATGCATCTTCGAAACTTCTCTGCCCAGTAAAATAAATTATGATTCATTGAACGTTGTTTGTAAGGGTCAATGTTCTTTGTTTATTACATTAGAAAATAGTTCAGTAATAAAGTTGGGGTATATTTCAATCGATGATTTTTTTATTAGTAGACGACATTAAGGGATTCAAGTGCTCATGGTGGGTCGTACTTTGTAAGTGTGGGTATGTGAGTGACAGCGTATCATTACGTGAGTTTAGGATTTCAACGATCAAGAAGACGTAGCACTGTTATAATCTTTGGTCTCAACTGTTTACTGAAAACAAAAAATGTTTTTTAAAGGATTTTGCTTACTCCCAGAAATGCTATTTCAAATATAATTCGAGAGTTTTCTCATATTTCTGAAATAAAATCATTTGTTTCATTCAGAATAGTGTATACGCAAACGGCATGCGTACAAGCACGTTTGTGTAGTTTGCTTTTGTACGTGGATGTGTAAAGATCGATTACTACAGGATAAAACCGATACAAAGATTGTCATTCGAGGCAAGAAAAAATATTACAAGAGTATGAAAAATTATTAATTAGTTGAATAAAGTTGATTACTCATGGGGGCGATTAATAACTTTAATGTATTGCTATTGTATATGAATAACAGGTAAGAATTGATATCAACAGTGGTGTCGTCTCAGAGCATTGTGTTCCAAAAACCTAAAGGCTTTTGTAAATAGTATTCTTCTATAAACTTTCGTCTGTCTATTTATATGGAGGAATCAAGGCAGAGTCATTCCTGTAAATGTAATTCAAATGCAACTAGAAGGGATCAGTAGAGTATTAGGAACTACTTTGATGTATTCCTTTTTCGCTCATGGAATATTCTAACAATTTGTCCGAGATGAATGTTCGCCTCATAAGAAACTCTTGTTGAAATATATATATATATATATATATATATATATATATGTATATATATATATATATATATATATATATATATATATATATATATATATATATATATATATAGGGAGAAGTAAAAGGAAGGAGTAGAAGCTTGCAACGTGCATAACTACATTCAAGTTCCTTGGGAAATGATTTGGCACAATAGTCTCAGTTATATCTATTTTAGTAAGCAATATCTAACACTATCAGAACCGTGCCCATTTCCTTTGGCCACACTTCTTTTTTATACTACTTCCATTGTATTTCATACACACTATTATCTTTTATACAATTTTGTATAATAATGCAAACTACATGGAATGAACTGTCAAAAATATTTAAATTTATTTTCTTCTTCATTGTTTTTCTAATGAGAGAACTATTAACCTGGTATTTAAGAGATTCCCACCGAAATGCACTTAAGTATAATTACCGTAAATTAAAGTTAAATTTCTGAATTTCCTTGCACGTGGTTCTCCAAGAATATTCTTAATGTAGTTTAAGAACTTACGATCGCCAAGAATCCTAGAAACCTTGAAATATTCATAAGATTCACGTTTCCTAGCAAAATTTTGTCCAGTTATCTCTTAAATTCTCTCAAATCTATTCTTCAGATTAATATTAATGTCATCATGAAATAAATTAATATCAGTGGTTATCTTCTTCCCAAAGTTTGAGTTAGTCAGTTGCAAAGTATTACTTTCTTTTCCTCAATTGATTATTTTCATGAGTCATGATTTTTCTTTCTTTTAATTTTTTCGTTGTCTTGCCGGATTACATGACAAGAATTCATTCATTCTGATTATCCAGATTTGAACTGGTATCAAATGTGGCATTTTTTGAAGAATGTTAATCACTCATCTTATGGGTCAATGTAAAATTATACTGAAATCTTATTTAATATCGGATGTTATTTTGAATAGTTATTTAGAATATAATTGTAAGATGAAATATATCCAATACTTTGTTGTCCTCACAAATACTGGCATTAATGTACAGAGGTAAGCGTTAGTAAACATTCCTGTTCAATGTCTTGTTTTACACTTTACTTCATATAGTTCTCAGAATTCGGGTGGTTTTTACCTTTGGAATAATACTTGTTTTTATGCCGTTTATAGATACTTGAATTAATTTATGGATACTTGAATTAATGACGTTTATAGATACTTGAATTAATGTTTACAATTAGCCCTATCTCGCAAACCTTAGGTTAATAGTGCAGTATAAAATATTAACATGCTGTTCACGACCAGACTATTCATAGAAATATTTTCATTGAAAAGGTTTTGCATATTTTATAATAAAATGTGAGAAATAACGATGGACATGTTATAAGGTGACAAAAAAAACCTAATGAGTTCAGAAGACATATAGTCACAGAAAGATAGTTATATACGTTTAAAGTGAAAGTTTACAGCAATAAAGAAAAACATAGAAATTCGTGAATATCTTCAGAAGTCTTGTACGAACAAAGGGAATTAATTAGGGAAGACAATTAATAGCCTCACGTTACAGGGTGAAAATTCGCATTCGAAAGTTCTCTGCTCAATAACATAAATTATAATTCATTGAACGTTGTTTATAAGGGTAAATGTTTTCCTTAATCGTCGGAATCCTCAATTCACTAAATCATAAGTTGTGTCTCGTCTATTGTGTTCTACCAGTTTTTAAGGGCTGGAATAGCCGAAGATTACTAGGAAATCTGGAATTCAGGCATTGAGCAGTACAGATTCTGTTGAACAATGTAACATAGGAGACACTGATGAGGGCTAAATGTCCGTGAGACGGACACCGTGAATCTCGAAGTCAATAACAACCGACTAGACATAATATTTCTGCGTAGGCGCTTACATGGCAACTCTAAATATGCTCACCCGTTTCCAGATGAATGTGGAAGCACCGGCGAAATAAACAGGACATACTGACTACTTTGTCCTAATTAGAGAATCAAATGCTTGATCGACCGATAGACACTTGTTTTCTTAAGTAATATCGTTCTATAAAATGTGGCTTATGCAAATTAATGGTCTTATATTAAAAATTATTCTCACCGCGTTTCGATCGATAATACCTCTATCCTTCACTGCATGCGTCCTGCCCGACTGAAATATTTTAGTCGAACTCAAGAATATGTAATCGATTTCGAATTTGTATTTTAATGATAGACCGGATTTAGAGAAGAATCTTTCCCTTTCAGAACATAGAACTGACATATAATTATTATATATTTAATAATTGTAATATGTATTGAACGTATCCTCTTTTTTTCAGTCGGGCTATAGTATGTTCCGCACCGATGGATCTCATAGTGCACGATTGCAATAATTTAATGCATCATAAATGTATATACTAAAAAGAAAGATGAAGTAACACTTGTTTCTTAATAGAACAATATTTTCCAATGAACTAGGTTTATATTTAAAAACACATACATACCCATTCACAAATATATATATATATAATAAAAATTACAATACGTTTACCAAGGTAATCAAAATGGTAAACTTAAAATATATTATAAATATTAAAGAGTTAATATTTACAAGTAAAATAAACTCAGCCAGATGTAAAAGCTCAATAAAACCGAAAAGGAAATAGAACTTATAATATGAACAAATGATTAATAAAACATGTTGAAAGACATCTTGAAAAAGAGTTAAAACATATTTAATTTTTAAAAAGGAAACTCAAGATAAGTGGATATTTCTTAATCCGCGGAGTTTCGAAGAAATACTCTCCTTCTCATCAGAGGGCAGGAATTAGCAAAATGCAGGATAGGATTTTGTATATAAAAGTATTTAATGAAACTACAAGTAAGTCACAGATCTTACTTGGTTACAGAGAAAAGGGTGAGGTAAGGAGAACAGGAGGCAAAAGAAAATGATAAAAAGATTTCACATGAATGGATAGTCCGGTGAAGGGTAAAAATTGGATTGAAATTTTAAATTCGACCGTTTTGGATTTTACCATTTTTGGATTTTTACCCTTCACCGGACTATCCATTCATGTGAAATCTTTTTATCATTTTTCTTTTGCCTCCTGTTCCCCTTACCTCATCCTTTTTTCTTTAACCAAGTAAGATCTGTGACTTACTTGTAGTCTCATTAAATACTTTTATATGCAAAATCCTATCCTGCATTTTGCTAATTCCTGCCCTCTGATGAGAAAGAGAGTATTTCTTCGGAACTCCGCCAAGTACGTCCAAGGATGGAATACTGTTGCCATATCTGGGCAGGAGCTGCCAAAAACAGCCTATCATGCCTTGACAGAGTACAAAATAGACTTCGTGGCTTAGTGGGGGATGCCCTTTTCTCTACCCTGCAACCCCTCTCTCACAGAAGAGACGTTGCGAGCCTATCCTTGTTTTATCGTTATTTTCATGGCAGGTGCTCGTCTGAACTCCAATCCCTGGTCCCCCCTCGCCAATCTTTCACGAAAAACACCCGTCTAGCTGAATCCACTGTGAAAAATTTCCCCCACTCTATATCTGTGCCTAAATCAAAACGCGGATTCCATGAACAAAGCTTCTTTCTTAGAACTGCACGCCTGTGGAACTCTGTTCCGTCTGCCTGCTTCCCTCCGGACTACAACTTGGATGTCTTCAAGTCTAATGTTAACAAATTCCTAATGAACCGCCCCCTTAAGTAAACACTCCATCAAATCTCCACACTAACGTAATGTACTTGCAATAACCCTTATCCCTGAGTGGCTTCCGGGCCTTGATAAGTGGTGATCAGTGTGTAAAAAAAAAAAAAAATTAAGGACTATCAAGTTAACTTGTGTTTCTCTTTTTTAAAATTAAATATGTTTTTAACTCTTTTTCAAGGTGTCTTTTTACATGTTTTATTAATCATTTGTTCATATATATATATATATATATATATATATATATATTTATATATATATATATATATAGAGAGAGAGAGAGAGAGCGAGAGAGAGAAAGAGAAAGAAAGAGCATACGAGAGAGAGAAAGAGATAATTAGATAGATCGGTAGCCTGGATATATTGTCTATATGCGAACCTATCTTCCTTTGTCCGAGCCGATTAAACAGTCTAGACATAATAAAGTGTACGCCCTTGAAATGACTTGTTTAGACATCATCGATTGAAAACAGACATTATGTCACTAATACACCCCCACAATACACCCCTACAATTATTCAGCTTGACTGGGAATCTATTTCGAATTCGAGAAACAGAATCTATGGCTTCATCAATCAGACGACATTAAACTGGTCATCATCGTATACGTTTTGTAGGAGAAACGTTTTTGTTTTGTCTCAACAACCACAGAAAATGTGTAGTTCTAAAACAGGAATCATTTACCAATTTCAATCGGATATAGAGTGTGTGGTCTTGATACAATTCATCTATTCAATAGAGTGGATTGGTTGGTTGGTTGTTTTTGTTTTACGCCATATCAACCCTTTTCGGGTTATTTAATGCCGAATCCAAAGATTTTGAAGAACATTTTTTTTAATAGAATATATTTGTTGTTTTCACGTCGATTTCTATTTAAACCATAGTTGGGGCCCTAACAGGTACTACTACTCCTGGTCAGAGTGGACCTGGGAGCAATGGTAATTAAAGGGTGGCTCCACACTCCCCAAAGCCCACAATCTGGGGTCTCACCACTAGATATAGTTTAAGGCCAATAGAGTGGAACAATATATTTCCTACCTGAATTTTTATAGGAAAATCAATCATTTGTATGATAAGGATTATTCTCAATGCTCGTAATATATTTCTGTCGTTTATATTCTCTCAACCTCTTTGTCCAACTCGGGAATCTGTACGAGATTTCATACTGAGTTCTGAAGTTCAGCTTAAATTTCAGACTCGAGGAAACTGGAGATATAGCACAAGGGATAAAGATCAAAGTCACGACTAGTTTCAAGTGATAGTGGTTTAAAATTCTCATTACGGACGACGCCATCTGAAACTGTCAAAAAATGATTTACACGGTAATATCTAACGCTAAAATACCCACCCCAAATGGTTTAGTCCGAAATTTCGAACAGCTTTCTGGCTTATACATGATACACATAAAGGAAGTCGGCGGTTACATGAGCCGAGAATTTGTGAGAACAACATTTACAGATGTGAAAAATTGTCCTATTAATTAATATAATACCATGCCTTTAAAATCATAGAATATCATCTTTACCCAATCAAACAGACTAAACATTATCACGTACAATAATATTCAATAAGAACGTCTTCATCTGCTACAAAAACAATCTATTAACGGAGAGAATACATTCAAAATGGCCTAATAAAACCAGCTAAAGCTATTTGCAGTTCTCTTCAAATTTGCGGATTTTAATCATATCTAATCACATTTTATTTCCTATTGACGAATTGATTGTGGCTATTTTTTCTTAGGAGTTAAGGGCAAAATAGATTCGCTGATTTACTTAATGATGAAGTGATTGATTTTGAGCTTCCATCAATAATTGTAAATGTCAACTGAATTAAATGAACAAACAATAAGACAGTCAACATAATGAAATTTTGAATATAGTTGTTTTGTCATTTATTCACTATATTTCTATATAATTATATTGAGCTTCGTAAATAAGGATTGGTATTTATTATAAGAAAATATATTTCTACGGATATATATATATATATATATATATATATATATATACGGCATAATCACGCGTGTGTATGTACACACACACACGCACACACACACATATATATATATGTATATATATATATATATATGAGGCATAATCATGTTGATACGCCAGTTCTTGTAAGGTATCCGAAGTTAAGCAACGTTGAGCCTGGCTAGTACCAGATATGTGACAATTCGGGAAATCTGGGCACTGTATCTGGTCTCCGTTTATCTCGCCATTATTTCTCGTCGTCCTGAACGTCAACTTGCCACTGGTATTGAACCATGTCGACTCAGGAGAAGTGTGGTTTGCAATTGCACGACTCTTGCACTAATAATTTCACGTGTATAAACCCTTACAATGGGTATCCATAGTCCGTCAAGACTGAAGGAAGCCTCCACTGAAGTTAATGGTATCACCCTGCACTAGAGATTCCCGAAAGGATTTTTAATTTATTTTTTTTCACATGGAAGACACCACTTGTCAAGGCCCGGAGACCACTTAGGGATAAGGGTTAATGCGTGTACAGTAATCAATGGATAATATAGTAGTAATCGTTAGTATTGGAAATTTAATAAAGTGGCTTACTTAAAGGGGCGGTTTATGTTGGACTTGAAGAACTCTAGGTAGTAGTCAGGTGTGAAACAGGCAAACGGAAGAGAATTCTACAGGCGTGCACTTCTAACAAAGCTTTGTTCATGGAATCAACGTTTTGATTTAGGCACAGATAAGAAGTGGGGAAAATTAGTGACAGTTGTTTCAGGTAGACGCGTGTTTATTGTGAAAGATTCGCGAGGGGGAACCAGAGATTGGAGATCAGACGAACACTGGCAATGGAAATAACGATAAAACAATAACAAACTCACAACGTCTCTTATGTGAGAGAGAGGTTGCAGAAAGAGAAAAGGGCATCTCCTACTAAGCTACGAACACTATTTTGTACTCTGTCAAGACAGGATAGGCTGCTTTAGCAGCTCCTTCCCAGATATGACAGCAGTACTCCATCCTATATAGATAGAGAATTGCATCAACAGTGAAATACTTACTGGAGCGGTAGAAGGATCCCACCTTTTTTTCCAGAGACCTTGGTAACATAGTTGATTCCGTGTTCCATTTCAGATCAGGAGTTAACGTCAATCCCAGGAGAATGTAGGTATTTGGTTTTAGATGCATTAAAAGTAACCAGCCACCTCTTACCTCATTGTACCACGCGCTCGAGATCACAGGAGAGAGAACCAGAGAGAATTTTGTCATTTACGGCCTTTGATGTCTTGCCATAGATGGTCGTGTCATCAACATAGATGTCAACGAATGATTTAATTATGTGTTTTGGGAGATCATTGATGTAGATCAGGAAGAAAGTTGGGCCCAGGATGGACCGCTGAGGGACTCCAGCATTAATACTATGGGCTTCTGATTTCTGCCCATTAGCCACTACTCTTATGAGCCTATCAGAGAGAAATGATTTAATAATTAAGAAAACATTTCCAATTATACCGTAGCTGGAAATATTGTGAAGTAGGCCTTTATGCCATACCTTATCGAAGGCCTTTGATATGTCTAGAGCAATTGCCCTAGAAAGGAAGTCTGTGTTGAGAGATTCACTAATCCTATGATATATATAATCATTAGCACGTCTGCAGTAGAACTTGTTGAACGTAAACCATATATTGCATGTCACTAAGAAGGTTATTTCTGTGAGGTGGTTGTCTACTGTTTTATTTAATATAGACTCCAGAAACTTACTCATGACACCCAGGAGAATAATTGGTCTGTACTGAAAGGGAGATGTCCTTTCATCTGAACTGTTAAATACAGTGCATGATGAGGTTTTCCGGGGTGTTGGGGAGCATTTATCGTTAAAACATCGCTTAAACAGTGTTGTTAGTATGAGGGCAAGTTCTGGTTGAAGCTTTTTCAACGCTATAATTGGAATTCCGTCAGGCCAGTTGCTTTACTGGAATCAAGTTTCTTGATTAGTTTGACGATATCACGCACAAATATGTGTATGTTGCATAGTGTGTTGCCTGTTATAGGAGGAAATACGGGGAGTTGGTGGCCTTGGTCACATTGGGACGAATTAGCTGCAAAGTTCTTGGCAAATAGTTTGTCACTGTCTGATGCTGACGAGATGACTTCATTTCCATTGATGATGGATGGGATAGAACATACGCTTCTGTTCAGGATCCCGTTTGATATTTGCCAAATCTGATGGGGACCAAGCCGCATATCAGCTACTTTGGATTTAACGGACTGAGCATATAGCTCTCTTGCATTTTTATTACTCTTTTACAGTGGTTGCTGGCAGTCCTTAGTGAGAGTACATCTTTTACGTTGGTATCTATGGAAAAAGTGATTTCTGTGCGCGATGGCAGGAGCACATTCTAGGGAGAACCATGGCTGGCTGTTAGATTTTTGTTGGAATTTTTTGGATGATATGAATATGTCTATGCTTACAATTAACCACTGGGTCAGGTCTGATACTATTGAGGGCACATCCTTTTTAAACATGGAACGCAGAGGTAAATCCGTTATAAATGCACGGAATCTATCCAAGGCAGCCATAGAGTATTGATATACTTTACAGTGAAGTGGTACGTCTGAAGACTTATTACATTTCATTTTTTATGTTAACTAGTACACCCGGGAGGTCGGAAGATGAAACACTACCGTCTGTAGGTATTTAATTATTATAGTAAAATGGTTGTCAGCCTTTTTAAGAAACCCATGTTTTATCGTTGAGCACTTTCAGTTGAATTAAATCGGTCAATTTAGCTCTTATGCATAGATCATCATATAATGATTAGATCACTCTGACTGACCTACATTTTTTTTAATAAAATGTTTAAATTTCAACGTTATTTCTCACGGTTGACCGTTGCCGAATAAATACGGTTCTTGCTAATGAAGACAGAGAGGGTTTCTGTCGCCAGGTTCGAATCTATCGACTGGTGTTAATCGTGACACCCTACACTGAAGCTTCCCGAAAAAAATGAAACGCTCGTGTCTGTAGGTATTTAACTATTATAGTAAAAAATATTATATATATATATATAAATATATATATATATATATATATATGCGTATGAATGTATTATTGATGCCTCTCGGAGGATTCGAACTTGGTCATAAAGTTAGCTTTGAGTTCTTAGTCTGGTCATAAAGTCATCTCTGAGTTCTTAGTCTGGTATATATTCGATGTTAATTGTACTTATTAAAATTCTAATAAACATGCACATTTTGTGTTCTTTAAGGAGAAATAATAATGTAGGAATGTATATTTCCTTATTTAATGTAGTCATTTCACGGATATTATGAGATGAAATGTAAACATAATTCGTTTATTTTTAATTTTGTTTTGTTTATAAAGATGTCATATTCCAAAAAAAATCCGTTAAGGTCAACCGGATTCGACGTATAGATGTATACATCGAACAGCGCTTCAACTGCCTATAGTGTGTTAAAATATGTTTTTTGTATTCAGTTGATTTCAACCTAATCAACGTGTCTGGGTCAGATAAATGAGAAGGCAGGGCTTAGAAGGTATGGGAATTTTGTCGTTTCAGCATGCAAGTTTCAAAATATCGCGATGCCTTAATGGTTTATCTTACGGTTTTCGAATTTCGAAGGCACAACGTCTGAACTCACTTATTGGCTCAAACATATTCAAAGATACTCATCTGGAGAATCGCACTTAGTACGATATTCTTGCATTTAGTACTACATGTTTACAGGGCTTTTAACTACTGTGGTTCTGTCACAGGGATAATCTTTACATTTGGATGCGAACCGAGGTGCACTATCGCATGTACATAAACAGACATTAATAGAGAGGAAGTACTTGCTTTCACTTTTATCAGAGCAGGCACTTATGGCATATCGGACGCAAAATAGCTGAGCATACGAGGGGTGTGCAATAAGTAATGCCCCTAACCCACTTCCAGTTGTCTGATCGAGCTGAAATTTTGTATGTCCAATGATTTATATCTCTACGGGTTATGTGGCAATTTGCAGCTCTGAACTAATTGTGGTTTCTGTTTTACAGGTGTTTGAACTGAGGCAGGTGTGTAATGGAGCCTGTTGAATGTCGAGCAGTGATCCGGTTTTTGTATTTGAAAGGATGCACACCATAGAAGACTTTTGATGAAATGAAAGAAGCGTATGGTGATCATGCCCCATCATATGACTTTGTAAAACGCTGGCATCGTGAATTCAAACATGGACGGAAGTCTGTGGAAATAGCTCCCAGACGTACTCGCCCTTCTTCTGCCATTGATGAGGCATCTGTCCGTCGAGGCTGCCATTTTGGAAGTTCGGCGCCTTACTATTCGCTAAATAGCCCAAGATGTCAAGATTAGTACAGAATCTGTGGAAACTCTCATTCATGACCATTCGCATGTGCATAAAGTGTCTGCCAGATGGATTCCCACGTTGCTCACACAATTCCAGAAGCGAGGACACGTCGATTGCTCGAGGATAAATTTGGAGATGTGCCAAGAAGATGAGTCAAAGTTTTTCAAAAGACTGATTACACATGATGAAAGCTGGGTCAACCACTATGATCCAGAGACCAATCCCCAGTCAATGCAGTGGGGCCACTTGGACTTACCACCTCCAAAGAAGGCAAGGGTGCAGCCCTCGGCTTGCAAGGTCATGCTCACATTCTTCTGGGACCTGGGTGGAGTAGTGGTGACAGATTTCTGGCAAAGGGTACCAAAATTAGAGGAGCCTATTATGCTTCACTTTTGAGGTAATCAAGGGATGCTGTAAAAATCAAGCTCTTGAAGGACAACTCGCATGTCGCCAGATCAGAGGCACGGGCGTGTGGTTATGAAATCCTCCCCCATCCCCCTACTCTCCTGGCCTTGCACCCTATGACTTTCACCTCTTCCCAACCATGAAGTTGTTTTTGAAAGAAAAGCATTTCCCAGATGATGCAGCCTTGATTTCTGAAGTCACATCGTGGTTGGAGAACCAACCTGGGGTGTTCTACAAAAACGGTCCCCAGAGTTGCATCAAACGATGGGAGAAATACATAATTTAGGTGGTTCCTATGTAGAGAAAGATTAATAACTGTGCCAAGTTCCGTTGCTTTACTCGTATGGGAAGTGGACAGAGGCATTACTTATTCCACGCCCATCGTAAATTGTACTGCACCGAACTTCCGCTGTGACACGGGTATGAAAACGAATATTGTAATCTGATATATATTGCAAGGTTGTGATATATATCGCAAGGTATATATTGTAAGGTTGCAATATATACCACTGAATTGTACATATACGATAGAAAACGTCGACTCACCGTAGGTGACGAGGATTAAATTGTTTATTGCGATCACAGCTATTATTAGAATTGGTTGTTTTTTAGATAACTGGT
>NC_136493.1:40759900-40767400 GCF_053919585.1 Euprymna scolopes | reverse complement strand
ACATGCCTAGAGGAGCATTCAAGTTCCAATGACCACTCAGCAGCTAATTTTTTTCCGCTGAAATCAAAATGAAATGTATTCCACAAGTTTGAATATCTTATATATCAAGTGCCAAGTTGTAGACCAAAGGTTGACAGTGTAGTTTATGGTTGTGACAGTTCCGCACACGCAGACAATGTTACTTCAATGTATATAACTAATTAACTAACTTATTTTTCGTTCTAAGCAGAGCGTAAAGCACATTGTTTTAAGATGATTGTCCTTTGTTTTTGTTTTTTTTTTGTTTTGCATTGTTATTGCCCAACACCCCACGATTTAATCATGTAACTAAAAATATTTTCTTTTAGATAAGTTCAGAAACCGTCGGGTATATTTTATGTGACGTAACTGTGCTGTGGATCCAGCTATACATAATATATGAACTCACCGAACGGGCTAAATATAGTGAGAGATCTTAATCGATGGATTCACACGTAGTACGCTATTCTTGCATTTAGTACTAGAACTTTCGTTTTTTCGTATTCTTTGTTGTTTTCTGAAGTATATCCGTATCCAAGTCTTTCCTAGTGATCTTCCCGACCTAATACCGTAATCCATGGAGTAAATCTGGTATTTTGGCGATTGCCAAAATGAATATATTACAAAGTGCTTAAAGAATAAAAAGAACACTTCTAATAGAAATCTTATTATATTGAGATTAAGATAGATACAAAATAAAACCCACTAACTCTCAATTCCGAGAGATTGTAGACGCAATGTCTAATTCGTACATTGTTAACGTTTTGAAAGTAATTTTTTGAGTCTAGTATCTTGTCTGTGTTAAAAAAAGGGATTCTAGACTGTATCAATTATTATTTGGTTCACTTCCAAAGTGTTTCAGTGAAAGAATATTAATTCTTTGCATTAACCCAGCTTTGCGTTACAGTAGGAACTCTTGGATGGAGGTATCTGATTTTCTTCAAGCTGTACTATCTGTTTTGTCTCAAGAGGCTCAGAGGTCCTTCTAGATTAAGAGATTGGAAATCTTATTTAAATCCAACGTGATCCATTCACTTTTGTATCGCATGTCCACGTCATAGGGAACTGAATCTTAATACACTGCTGATCAAAAATTTAAGACCACTTAAAATCATCAAAAAGAAACCTTTTTTAAGGAAAGATTTTAAACTCTTCCGACTAAAGGTTACTTATATTAAAATCTAAATATTATGGAAACAAAAAGGCAGATTCAAAAAATTTTATTTAAAAATTTGCATTTTTATTAAATTAGGCTTTTTAGACAGGATCAAAATTATAAGACCAAGAGTATAAATTGATATATTTATGGAAATTCTAATGTTTTAGTTCAGTTAGAGATTAGCAATCATTGTGTACAGGTGTTTCCATTCCTAAAGCAAGAAAACTAACCGCAGTTAGGCGCTCCCAAATTCTAGGATTCCATAAGCAAGCTTTGTCGCTGCGAGCGATAGCAGTTTTGGTAAATCGCAGAAAAGCTGTCATTTACAACTTTCGAAAGAACACTGAGAATTATGGAAAAGCAAAGTACTTTGGTAGCCGCCCCCCAAGATTTCTCCTGTATAAGTAAGAGCAGTCGGGTTGCTATGAATGGCAGACGGCTTTCTTTTAGTCAAATTAGGGCGTTTACAGATGCTGATTGCAGTCCAATAACCACCAGACGACACTTACACCAAAAAAGCATAGTAAATAAAAAGCATAAGCACATTCCTAGATTGCTTCCACGTCAGAAAGTGGATCGCTTAAGATTTTGTTGTGAATACCAAACTTCGGACGTAGAGAAGTGGGAGAACATTCTGTTTTCTGATGAGAGGAAATTCGATTTAGATGGTCCTTGTGGCTTCCAGTGATATTGCCCTTGGATGTTTTTTTCGAACGTCCTAGTGGTGGAGGGTCTATAATGGTATCGGCAGCCTATTTTACAGAGGTACGATGGAACTCCAGGTGGTGCAGGGTCGTCAGACAGCAGCTGGTTATGTTAGCATGCTACACAAAGCATCTTTTATAATAGAGGGTCATCGTTTGTGTGGCGATGCATGGTTATTCCAATAGGATAATACTGGAATCAATACTGCAAGATAGACCTTGAGTTTTGTACAAGAAAATTGAGTCCATCTCTTGGGACATCCTGCATGCTCACCGGACTTGAACTCAATTGAAAATGTTTGGGGATGGATGACAATCGAGATTTATGAAAATGTCCAACAATATCCAGCAAAAAATAAACTTCTTGAAGCCATCTTCAGAAACTGGAGCAAGATTATCACGCACTTTAATGGAGACCCTTATTTCTAGAATGCTCCAAGGAATTTGTGAAGTCATCAAAAGCAGTGGAGGTATAATTCATTAAGTTTGATTGTTTAATGTTTTCATACACTTTTAATGCACTTTTTGTATATTGTAATAGATATTTTTGTCTCTGGTCTTATAATTTGGATCATGTGTAAAGAACATGATTTAATAAAAATGTAAATTGTAAAAATAAATCTTTTGAATGTAGCTTTTTGTTTCCATAACCTTTTAGAGTGAAATTTTGGTAACCTTAAGTCGGAAGCGTTTAAAATCATTAACAAACGTGTTTCTTTTTTTTAGATTTTAAAGTGGTCTTATTTTTTTGATCATCGGTGTACTTTCATAGTGTGTTGTCTGTTCTATGATAAGAAAATTTGTCTTTTTAGATATAGCTAATTTTTATTTCATTTAATCCCAGAATGTCTCATTTTAAGAATATTTATTCACCTACGTAAAACCGATTTTATATCATACCCGACCCCTATTAAGAAGCGTATTAAAATGTGTCCACAGTGTAGTATAAGTTATGTGCTCAGAGTATAAGTATTTCTATATTCACGCAGTTTTAATTAGATACAGATCCATGGAGGCTCTCATGACAAAACTGGACCTCCGCGAAATAAACCGACTTTCAATCACATCTAGCTCTCTTTAGGGAGACGCATATTAAAAATGGATATACCTTTTTTATTAGCGAAGCTATAATCCATGTAATTGAGGAATTGGAAATAATTTCCTTACTGTGATTTTTTTATATCTGGAAGTAAAGGTATGGGGGGAATACTGATAGATGAGGTTGAACCTGATTTCCCATGAGTTATCTCTTATCTTTGCCTATAAAAGAGGCGTGACTAGCATGCGAGGAAAAAATCTCTTGCCTGAATTTACAGGTTTGTGTGCTTAAATTTTAAGAGTTATCAGAATTCCTTGGAATGCGGAGTTCAACTTTTATCAGTAATCGCGCTTTCAGCCATGAAAATGTTTTGTTTTGTAATTTAAACGCAAGCGAAGCGCTTGACAAGCTCTAACAGTGCGTGAATGATGGAAAGCCTCTTCAAATCTAAAACGCGCCTCGTAATTTTACAACTCTTCCTGGGAACAACGCATTCATATTATTGGCTCACAAGGAGCTTTCACACAGATCATAAAGTATCATTCCTTGAAAATACCGTATGGTATTCTCTGGAAGCTGAGTCACCACAAATCTCCCCAGTTTTCCAGTGTTCTCCACCTTTTCTGATAACATTTGCACTATCGCAACAACCTCCGACCAATGATCTCTCGCTACCAGCGGCGATGGGTCTCCACTGGAATTTGAGTGGAAATACCCACTCCCAAGGTCCTAGTTCTTTTCGCACTTGTCTAGCGGAGGTCTGGTCAGTGCTCTCCCCACGGTTTTCTATCCTCCTTGACCCTTCTCGGCGATTTGTCATCATTCTCTTGGGGTGGCGGTTATGGGGAAATAGGAGGGGGTGAGGGGATAATAAGAGATAGATAACTTATAGATATGGATCATTTATGTTCCTGGTCCCTTGTGACGCTTCTTCATGTTTTGTCTCTGCAGCAGTTTGTCTGGCCCTGGCATGTGGCTCATGTTTATTAGTCTCCGCATTCAAATGTTTTCTTTAATATTTAAGCTGCTTCTATTATTCTTATTCGTTGTATCTTTTCAATCATTCAGTTTTTTTTTTCTGAATTGTTCCTCCTATTATTATTATTATTATTATTATTATTATTATTATTATTATTATTATTATTATCATCATTACAGGAGCCTGTGAAATTCCACAGCAAACTCTTTCATATGTAATATATATTTGTTAGGATTCTGTGGATTTTCAAAGTAAATGGGGGCGTCCTGATATCAGGATAGCTCTTTTGTAAAACTCCAAAAGAATTTATCTAACTAGTAGGTAAGTCGGCCGGCCGGCCGGCCGGCGCATTCCTGTCGTAAAGTACGGTAAAATATGATATTTTAATTCATGCAGATTTCGTATACATTATTATAAATATATTTTCTATCGATGCTAATATATTATACAGTTGTGATTTCAAAAATAAAACCTCTATCCATATGATTTGGGTGCATCCGTTTTATATATATATATATATATATATATATATATATATATATATATATATATATATATAAACTTTGAAAGGATGAGATATGGATGAAATATTTTCGCTTGTTTTCTTTTCCTTATTGGAGAAATGGTTTCCGTAATGCGTTATTGTAAAGGTGCTTTTATTGAATAAGTTTGCCGAAAGGCTGTTCTTGTGATGAAAATTTTCAAACGAGATAATGTTTGAATTTGCCCGAATAGTCTTGAAACAATTGTAACTAACGGTGGAATACACTATTTCTTGCTATCACGCCATTCCATGATGTCTTGGTTTTTGTTAAAACAATATATATATATATATATATATATATATATATATATATATATATATATATATATATATATATATATAAAGCTGAACATCTGTGTGTGGGTCTGGTCACGAATAGCCTCTTATATGGTTGGCTATTATAGAAAATTGATCACCTATAATGAAAGAAGATGCATCGAGAAACAGTAATGGCTATGTTTGATCTGGCATAATGATGATTCATTAAAATTGTGAGGTCTGCATACGCGCCTGGTCCACAAAGTATGGAAATATAAAATTTAAAAATGAAAAAAAAACGTTTACAAATGTTTTTGATATAGATGTACATAAGAATACTTTGATAAGTATGTTTTAACTTAAATAGGGATAGTATAATGAAAGTGTGGGGTCTGCGTTCGCGCCTTGCGTCCATAAAATGGAAATAGGCACAAACTTTAATAACGACTTTTCATATCTATCTGCTTAATTATACTTTGCTAATTATGTTTCAGTGTGAAGAAATATGGTGCGGTAAAATTACGGGGTGTTTATTTGCGCCTATTATTATTATTATTATTATTATTATTATTATTATTATTATTATTATTAGAATGGAAATATGTCACAAAGTGTAACAAGTTGTATTTTTTTATTATTATATGGATCCACAGAATATTGTGATATTAGTTTCAGTGTGAACAGGTATGGTATAATAAATTATGAGGTTTATCTATTTTATTTTTTTTCATGATATTTTGCTTTAGTTTGGATACCCCCCGAATTCGAAGCTATCTCTTTACAACCCTTCCTTTTCATAACCTATCATACTTTCATAAATCAGAGTCCATTTTCTGTAGGCTGTTTTTTAACCCAGTCAACGACGGGTACTTTTGATAGTATATATATATATATATATATATATATATATTTATATATATATATATATATATATATATATAATATTATGAAGAATCTGTGGTATAATTATTTGTGACAAGGAATGGAAGTTCTTAAAAACTAACAGCATCATGTAGTTTGTTGTTGTTATTCTTCGTATCCATTGACCAGAAGTTTTTACACCGGCCATTATCAAAGATTCATTTTTGAGAACAACTTGTAGTGTTCCCTTGAGTCTGAGTGCCAAGTACATTTCACCTCTTTCGATATAATTTACAAATTAATTTGCATTATCGCAACAGCCGTTTACCGAGGATTTCTCGTTGGTAGCGGTCATTGGTCTTCACTGGAACTTGAGTGGCTATAAGTTACGATAAGTTATAAGTCCTTTCCGCACTGTTCCAGTAGTGCTTTCTGTTCTAGTTCTTTACATCTTATTTGGCCCTTCGAATATTTGGTGCAGTTCTAGTTGTGCTGACACAAGATTTTTTAGAGGTGGATTAAGGGAAAGAGAAAGAAAGAGGAATAGGCAATGTTTATTTTTTATGTACCAGTTGTCTTGATTACATGTTTCTTTTGCAGTTTCTATATCCTCAGCTAGAATTTGTCGGTCATGTGCAGTAGTTTCTACACTCAAGGTTTTTTTTTCCGTAAACTTCAACTGTTTTCCGCATTACTGTTCGTTGCTTTATCTCAGTTTTCCCGTAGATTTCGATTTCTCTTAGTGTTTTTTTTTTCAAACCTCTTGAGACTGTTTCTAGTACTCCTTCAATTAGTGATATTGTATTGATTTTCCTCGGATTTTATATTCCTTTCAGTTCTGGCAAGTTTCGCGTATTTGTTTTTTTTTGTTTGTTTATTTATTTTATTTTCTGTCCCTTGGATTCTGTAGCTGCTGGGATGGCAAAAACTATAACTTTGTAGTTCCCCCCCTGTGCTGTTTCCGGTCTGTGTTTGAACAATCTACCTGCATGTACTAGCTGTATTCGTCTGGAGATATTTTAGTGCACTACCTTTGTCATGTATCTCGTGTTCTTCCGTAGAATCCTTCTGCATTCACTTATTATGTGGTTTACTGTTTCGGCTTTCTGCTTACGGAGTATACATTTAGTGTTTCTTTGTGTTTTATCTATTTTTGCTTTAATGTGGGTGATTCTTACTGTGTTCTTCAATAGGGGTTATCATTTTCTGTTCATGTGTCTTTTTCTTAGCCACACCTAGGTGCTTTTATGGTTCTTTTCTTTTGTTAATCTGATTAACCGTCTGTGTTGCGCTTTCCATTGCTCCTTTTCTTTTGTTGTATTTTTGTTTCTGGTGTCATCGTTTCCAGTATTGTTGTATTTGGTGGTGTCTGTCGTTGGTAGCATTAGCTGATACATGAGATAGTTTATTCTTTGTTCTTCGCTGATTAACCTGTCAGTGTTATCATTCATGCACTTTCCCAAGTCTGTTAATACACCCTACACCGTCTTCTACGTTTATTAGTGCCTTTTCTTACTTCGCCTCGTTTGGCATAGAGTGTGTAAGTATCGTCCTGTTGGTGTAATGCATTGTCATTAATTTCACTCTGGGATGATCAAGGTGTCTAAATTCTTCTTTAGGCCATCCTATTAACGGTTCAATGTACGTTATTAGAGATACTGCCCAGGTGTTTATTCCTTTAATTAAATATTTACTGTGTAGCTATTCTTCTAAATCACCTTTCTCCAATCTTACCTTTCTTTTTTGTAGATTTAAAGATTTAATTGTGGCTGCTTCCAGTACGTCTAGATATATGTAAGTGTCATGTTCACTGTGCGCACTCATCTTCATTACTTTCTGTTTCTTTTCCTTAGTCAATTTTCATCCAGTTCATTCTTAATGTCTTTCAGTCATTTAAACATTTTGTTGTGCTATGTTGACTGTCCTCATATTCGGTTC
>NC_136493.1:40724900-40754900 GCF_053919585.1 Euprymna scolopes | reverse complement strand
CCAGCTGTATTAAAATGTTTTAGCATTTAATACCTAATAAGGTTTTCGCTTCAATTGTCACAAGCAGCCGATCTTAAATTGCCACAAGCAAACGATATCGATTCAAAGGAGGTAATTTGTCAACAATTCTTTTAGCCGAATTTTACGGTAAAGCTTCTATATAAGTAACAAAATTATCTGCTAAACCAGTGTAACTTGGTGAAATTTCGTTATTCATTTAACCATCGTCAACAACAAAACCAGAGCTTTGCTTCAACAAAGTTTACTGACTTGTGGATAAGTCATCCAGCATTAAATGATTGTTATCAGCTTATTTTGATTATCATAAACTAAATATTTAATCCGGCGTAAGTTTTTAACATTTTTGATCCTTCTTACTGTAAATATTTAAAATAATTAAATCACTTTCGAAAATTTTAGAAACGGCCATTAGAATGCTTAATTTTAATCTAGCCATCCCTTATTTATAGAGATAAATTAGAAAAAATAGTAACTGTTAAATACCCTTTTAGAAATTACGCAACTTAACTTTTTTAATATCAAATAAACACTTTGTTTCATTACTTAGGATTTAAACAAATATTTATTCTCAATTTTTTACATTTTTCGTATATTTTACAAAAGTCAAGATATAATTTATTGAAATGAAATTATTAAGTTCTTCAACAAAAGAAAATAACATGTCCACAAATAAATGTATGCTTCTACACTTTGTAGCTGAAAAAAAACGTTTTTGAGCACATCTGCCAGTACTTTAAACTATGACCGAATCATGAAATAACTTGAAAGCGTGTATAGTTATTTAATCAAAGCAAAAATAGGTGCTTCTACACTTTTACTTAAATATATTTATTGAATAAATAAAATAGTTTGTACACTTTAAAATACTGATGTCTCGTTTGGATTCTGGCAGCAGGTGCACTGAAAAACATGGCGTCTTTTTTTATCGGCGACAAATTGTAGAAGCACCAATAAATGTTAGGAGAAGGAATAATTTATTACTAAATAATTTATATAATTCACCTAGATATCATCTAGATATGCTTTTTACAGAGCTAAATTATAAAAATATTGATTTAAATTCCCTCTTAAAATTACACACTAATGATTTTTAATATAAAAAACGAAAAACGGTTTCATTAATTAAGAAATATTTATTCTCATTTTAAACATTTATATTGAATTTTATTTAATTATAGAAACATTTATTTTTCGTATCAAAATCTTTATTTATATTTTTTTTTATTAAGATCAATTAAATTTTCACACAGAATGAACCAAATCACTAACACTACATTGGAAGATACAAGATGTGCAGCAAGAGAACGACAAAGACGAAGGCGTCAGCAGCTACGAATTGAAGAAAGGGATAATATCAGATTGCAAAGGAGAAACATATTGAGACAACAAATAAATAACATGGGTGAAGAAGACAGATATATACAGACATATACTGCAAAATGAAAGAGCAAGGTAGTGGGAACGAAGAAACAATATGAATGAAACAGAAATACAAAATGGCCTGTATTATTTTGTAGGTGACATGAGTTTGATTTGCACATTTTGTAGTATACTTAGATTTCGAGGAAAAGCATTGAATTGTTGTCAAAAAGGAAAGGTTTCTCTTCCTCCCTTACAAGATTATCCCCCTCAACTCCAAAGGTTACTCGAAGGTAATGACCAAGAAGCGTTTAATTTCAGATCTAATATACGCAATTACACACTCATCATTTTCATTTGCATCATTTGGAGCAAATATTGCTCGCCTTCCTGGAAGAGGCCCCTATTGTTGTTATTGTTTGTTTTCAAACCTATCATTATTCCAGTACTATGCACCCAAATAATGAAGAGGAGAGAAAATATGGACAATTTTACATCTTGGACTACTCTGAAGCAAATCAACTCTAGTGTAATTTACCAGAAAATAATAAATGTATCCAAAGTGTCTTTGAAACCATAGCTACAGTTATGGAGAATAATCAATATGCCCAAGCTTAAAAAATATGAGGGGCATTGAATTAGAAGAGGAAGCACGTGCTATAAGGGAAAATGTAAAGCCAAGGAGAGTTTCGATGCATTTCACCGCTGGTCCAGATATCAAAAGATTTAACAATCCAATAAACAACGAAATAGGTGTAGTATTTGTTGGTGAGGATTATGCTCAACCTGCTAACAGAGATATTATTGTTTACCCACATTCTCAACCAAAACACCGAATTTCTTATCTGTCTTGCCACTTGGACCCCATGATATATCCCATATTATTTCCAAACGATGAACAAAGCTGGCACATAAACATGTAACATAGGCCAGAACGGCAAGCAAGTGTTCGCAATAAAGTGACAATGCAAGAGTATTACAGTTATCGCCTTGCAATTAGAGATTCATTCAGTATTATCCATAGATCTGGTAAACTATTCCAACAATATGTAGTTGATATATATGTGAAAGTTGAAGGGTGCAGATTGAACTTCATTAAAAGCCATCAAAGTCAACTAAGAGCTTCTCAATATTCTGGCTTAATGGATCAATTAGCAAGGAATGAAGATGGCGATCCTGTTGTACCAGTTATTCTACCATCTTACTTTGCAGGAAGTCCTAGGAATCTGTATCAAGAAGCAATGGCGGTTTTCTGTAAATATGGAAGGCCAGACTTATTCCTTACCTATACACGTAATCCAAGATGTCCTGAAATATTAAACAACTTGGGGTCATCAGAACTTGCACAAAATCGACCTGACTTAATATCACGTGTGTATCATGCACATCTAACTGAACTTTTGACAGACATTAAAGACATACATGTATTGGGGACTCCTATTGCATATGTGTACATTATTGAATTTCAAAAAAGAGGGTTACCACACTGCCACATGATCACAATGCTGCGAGATCAGGATAAGATCAGAACAGTTCAACAAATTGATGCAATTGTGTCAGCAGAAATATCTGGACCTGAAGATCCAGAGCTTCGTGATTTAGTTAAATCTTTAATGGCCCATGGTCCATGTGGTGCAGTTAATCCTAATTCTCCTTGTATGAGTAATGGATGATGCAAAAAAAAAATTCCAAAGGAATTTATAGAAGAAACAGTAGAAAACATTGATGGATACCCGGCTTACAAGATGTCATAGATGTTCTTGATTATTCGGTATCTAATGGTTCTCTAATCTCAGAAACATTTGATTGCACCCCTCAAGAAATGGAAAATAAAATCATCATGACTCCAAAAAATACAGAATGTTTAACAGTAAATGAAGAAATTCTAAATAATCTTCCCGGAGGCATAAATACATATTTAAGTACAGATTGCATCTCCGATGATGATGCTGAACTTCAAAATTATCCTATCGAGTGCATAAATGCATTAACTCCATCTGGAATGCCACCTAACTGACTTAATGTGAAAATAGGGGCAATAGCAATGCTAATGCGAAATTTATCCATAAATAAAGACTTTGTAATGAAACTAGGATGAAAATAAAAGAATGTCATCAAAACAGCATCATTGCTATTTTAATTAATGGATCTAATAGAGGTTCCACAGTTATCATACCAATAATTAAGTTAAAGCCAGGTGATACAAATGCTCCGTTTGCATTTGTTCGGATACAGTTTCCAATACGATTAGCATATTAACTGACCATCAATAAAGCACAAGGCCAAACTTTTGATAAGATTGGTATATATCTTTAACAAACTGTATTTTCTCATGGTCATGGCATGTTCAACAGCTCGATCTAATCACAGTATGAAATTTAAGGTAATGCAACTGCATGATAATCAGGGCAGAAAGCGTGGTATAACATATACTAAGAATATTGTTTACCGTGAAGTGGTATGAAAACAATCAGGAACAGATATGGAATCTAAAAAATTAACTTGGATGTAAATATGATTTTGGACAAGTTTTTTAAAAAATACTTTCCTTATATGTAAATTCATAAAAAGTAGTGTACAGTTTGTTTAACTTTACTTAATTATATAACACTGACATAAATTTGATAGGTACAACCTACCCCATATCATTTTGATTATCAAAACATCATAATTTAACTGTACTTCGTAAGATTTACAGAAACATTTCATTTTCTATGCATGTAATATACAAGAATCTGAATATTATAACAGATTACAATGTTTTTATGGAAAAAAACTTTTGTACAGAAAATTCAAAGTGTTCTATTTATATAATCAGGATGTTGTGATGCATTAATTGAAATCTATATCAATAATTCGACTTAAAAAATATTTGTGAATTTCCAAATCTTCATTGAATAAAATTCAAAATAAATAGAAAAGTCTATTGCATATGTAAAAGTTGACAGTTGTTTATTTAACTTCATTAAAAGCTATCAAAGTCAACCAAGAGCTGCTCAATATTCTGGCTTAATGGATCATTTAGCAAGGAATGAAGATAGTTATTCTGGTGTACCAGTCATCTACCATCTACATCTACAGGAAGTCCTAGGAATCTACAACAGCTTTATCAAGATGCAATGGCAGTTTTCTGTGACCTATTCATTACTTACACATGTAATCCAAAAGGCCCTGAAATATTAAACAACTTAGATTTTGTGCAAGTTCTGATTACCCTATGTCAACAATGTCACACAGTTTTTTTTTTAAATTCACAGTCTGACTCCCCAGAACCTGCTGACTGACCACTATTCTCACTCCAAGAAGCTGATCGACGTTCCTGTCACCGCCTCAATCATCACCAGCACTTACTGACAATATCAACAGCATCAGTTACGATCGCATTGACCTTCAATAAAGTTCTTTGTTTGTTCTACTTGCTTCCATACGTTCATTTTTGCAATATAACAATAAGGAATTTCTTACTGATGTGGTTTAAAAGATTTTAACTACCGTGAAATTTCCACGGGTCCTGCTAGTTATTATTATTATTTTAGTAGTAGCAGTAGTAGTAGTAGCAGCAGTAATGGTAGTGGTAGCAGTAGTTGTAGTAGAAGATGCAATTTTATTTAGCTCGTCGTATGTTTGATTTAGTATATATGACCGACGAACATATTCTACACTTCACCCTACAAATCTAAGTTAATTCTGGGAAGATAGTCGCATTATTAAACAGTATAGATTGTATTCCCCTAGAAGGGGGCAATGCCTGAGAAAATTATCTCATGCCAACAGAAAATATACTAAACTATCTCCTACAAAGAGAAGATAATTTCTTGCAGGATGGTTCCTTGGCAACAGAAGAGAGAATACACTATCTCAAACGTGGAAGCTTTTTTTTCCTGTGAAGAAGCTTTAATTGAAATCAAACAGATACTACACTACCAATCCAGTAATTTAGCATTGAAAAATGATTCATTTGTTTGAAATAGTAAACAAAAAAAATTGAGTTTCAAATATAATATAATTGTGGGGATCTGATGTTTGGAGATGAGGACTGTTTATTATTTTTATTATTTGAATGCTTTGGAAGACTGTTGTGTAGGGTTAGTCTGAGGCTTAGGGTCATATTGGAGATATAATACACGGTGACCCCGAACACAGGATGATAATTGTATTTATATCTATTTACGTCACGACGAAGATTGTGAGAATTCTTTGGACTTCATATAAATTATACGGAGTTGATACATTTAAGCAACAGTCCATATTAACACAGACAGAGGGGATATACATTATTGATGATGAAAGAGGGGCATTACGAGGGGCGTGCAATAATTTATGCCCCTGGTCCACTTTTAATACGAGTAGAGCAACGAAACTTGGCACAGTTATTAGACTTTCTCTACATAGGAACCACCCAGAGTTATGCATTTCTCACATCGTTCGATGCAGCCCTGGAGACCGTTTTTGTAGAACACCCCAGGTTGGTCCTCCAACCACGACGTGACTTCAGAAATCAAGGCTGCATTATCGGGGAAATGCTTTCTTTTTAAAAACAACTTCAAGGCTGGGAAGAGGTGAAGGTCATAGGGTGCAAGGTCAGGAGAGTAGGGATAATAGGGACGGATTTCATAAACATACGCCCATGCTTCTGATTTGGCGACGTGATTTGTGGACCGGGACGTTGTCCTTCCGGAGGAGGGTAGCTTTGCTGATCTTGTCCCGCTTATTGATTTTTATAGTTTCCCTTAATTTCCTCAAAAGTGAAGAATAATAGGTTCTTGTAATTGTGGTACCCTTTGCCAGGAAATCTGCCATCACTACTCCATCCTGATCCCAGAAGATTGTGGGCATGACATTGCCAGCGGTGGGCTGCACCCTTGCCTTCTTTGGAGGTGGTGAATCCAAGTGTTTCCACTCCATTGACTAGGCTTTGGTCACTGGATCATAGTGATGGATCCAGGTTTTATCCTGTGTAATCAGTTTTTTGAAAAACTTTGACTCATCTTCTTGGCACATCTCCAAATTCATCCTCGAGCACACGACGCGTTCTCGCTTCTGGAATTGCATGACCAACGTGGGAATCAATCTGGCAGACACGTTATGCATATGCAAATGGTCATGAATGATAGTTTCCACAGACCCTGTAGTAATCTTGACATCTTGGGCTATTTAGCGAATAGTAATATGCTGATCTTCTAAAATGACAGCCTCATCTTGACGGATAGATGCCTCATCAATGGCAGAAGAGGGGCGACCAGATCTGGGAGCTGTTTCCACAGACTTCCGGCTATATTAGAATTCACGATGCCAGCGTTTTAGAAGGTTATATGATGGGGCATTATCACCATGAGTTTTTATAATTTCATCAAAAGTCTCCTGTGGTGTGCGTCCGTTCAAATACAAAAGCTGGATCACTGCTCGACATTCAATAGGCTCCATTTATCACTTGACTCAGTTCAAACACCTGTAAAACAGAAACCACAATTAGTTCAGCGCTGTAATTCACTACATAATTCCTAGAGATATAAATCATTGTACATGCAAAATTTCAGCTTGATCAGACACCGGAAAGTGGGCCAAAGGCATTACTTATTGCACGCCATTTGTACATTGAAGGAGGGTATACAAATTTCGTTTATAGATGATGATAGAAAAACACATTTACCTTTCAGTTGTAATGATGACCCGAGGACAAATCGTTACAAAATATAGATGGATATTCTTTATTTATCAACCGGCTGATTGATGACTCAGGAATTCAAGCTTGTTTGCTACATGGTCTCCCCCACTTCGCATATAAGTGCATCAGCTTCACTTAGTTGCTGTTAGACTGTCGTCTCTAACTTACTCTATTACTCTCTGTGGTTGTCTCTAACTTCGAACCCTGTCTCAATATATTGAAAATCTCCTTTCTTTTATGACGTCAGTGGGGTAGTCAACCAATGTGACTTGATCACGTTTCAATTAACCCGTGCCTTTGCACATGTATGTAACAACTCTCATAAACAAAAGAAATCTGTAAATTAAATTTTATCATTTAACCTATCTTTTACATAACATTTTCAACTGTGCTATTCTCCGTACTTTAATTCGTATTTTAAAAATCCAGTTGTTTCAAAAAGAATGAACACTCGCTTTACCTTTGATATATTTAGTTATTTTTTAGAACAATTACAATCGTTCTGCATTCCTAGGATTTCAATATCTATTATCTATTATCTTTTAACAATTGCCTGCTGAGTTCGATTTTAGCCTTTTCCTAATATTATTTTCAAACTTATCTATTTTTGCTTTCTTACTTACTGGGGTCTGCTCATTTGCATAACAATACTATTTACTTTTTTAAACCCCTTTAAGATGTGCCTTTATGGTACTTGCATTCATTTATTGCGCAAACTCTTATTTTGATCTGACGAGTTACTGTTGTTGCAATACGTTTCGATGAACTCATACTCTGCCCCTTCTTCAAGTCTTTAACCGCGACGGTATAAGGATGTTGAGTCTTGCAATTCATCTCCAGTAATTACTGCCTTCCATAGTTCTTGTCTTGCCATGTTTTGGTCAAAAACCCTCTGACGTGCTTGGGTAGGATGGGAACCGCTACCTGTAGGCAATGTTACCTCGAACCGTAGAGATGCAATGCCTCTATCCACCGCGCCACAGACTCGAATGGGAGGTCAAGGTCGAATTTTATTCATCTAATTTTGTTTTCTTATCTTGTCCGTTGACGGATTCTGCCCGAATGGTATTATTTTTATTTGTTTCTTTTTTTTTGGGGGGGGGGCTCCTTTGAGATGAGGTTGCATTATGTGTGCTTTTATTCTTTTTGCTGACTGCTTTCCTCATCTTCATAGTTGTTGTTGTTTCACAGCCAATTCATCCCCTGGCCTTCTGCATGTGATTAACCGCGACGGTATGAGGATTATCCCCAACAACATCTGTCTTTCAGCGTCTTCGTAACTCCTAAAGTGTTCATTTTTTTTAGTTGAAACATTACTTTCGAAATATGTACGTAGTACAAAATGTTTGAACCAATATCTTTAAACTGTTTGCGTGCATTTTTGTTCAAAACTTAGCACGTAAAATATTAAAAAAAAAACATTTGATCCAACTATATCCAGAAAAAAAGAAATCTTCGATATGCTAATTGAATAAACCTTTCTAGATTTATCTAATCTTTGACTATAATTCAATTATTGCAAGGATTTTTTGGTAGGGAAAAAACTTTTGTTTACGGCAAAATGTCTATAACCTTTCTACACACAGTGCTCTTAGATAATATATATATATATCTATATGTGTTTATATATATGTATATATGTGTGTATATTTGTGTATTATATGTATGCATATATATATATGTGTATAGATATGTGTATATGTATTTATATATATATATATATATATATATATATGTGTGTATATGTGTGCGTATATATATTGGCGAGCGTGCACGATTTGATTTGGATGTTTAATTCCATAATAGCTACGTCGGGGTTGTTTAATATGCTTTGGTTGTTTTGTTTTGTCTTATCAACAAAGTTAGGCTTATTTACTGCTCGGTCTAGTAAATTTTGCCACAGACTTCATGCTGCTACCTTTTTTACACCGTCAAATACTTGTTTATGGTATTACGCGTCGTTGTCCTATGACGACGTATCAACCATTTTCGGTTTATTTAATCTCGAACACGATCTGTTGTAAAGGATTTAATGTTAATATTCTATTGATCGTAAAATGATTTTTTATTATATTTTGTTTCAATGTTTTGTAGATGAGAATTGCTTTTGTTTATTGTTTTTAGTTTAATGAACCTGATTATATTTTGAACAAAAAAGAATAAAACAAATATGTGATCCATTTTAATCAGGAAACTAATATATTTAAACATATTCATCTTCTCGGTGTCTGTGGGGGCCCCCTTTGTTTTCATATACGAATAGTTTGTCGCCCGTAAAAGCCAGCACCAATTCGAGCGTAAGGCTTGATAACAGAATGATTGCCAGATGCGAAACTCAAATGTTACAATCGGATTGAGAATTGTAAATTGAATTTACTAAATTGAAATATTTGTGAGAACGCTTCATGGCTTGTATCTCTTAAACAAATTACCAGAGCAGTTCTGTCTCTACATAAAATATCGTCTTCAAATGTCCTAATCTGCAACGAAGCATTACAACAGTAATCTATTACACGTACAGATGATATTCGCGGAAAAGATCTGTTCATAAAGATTCCGCCTGCCATGAGAAACAAAAAAATAGGATATTTTCGTCGTAGTAGAGAGAAGATATCGATGTGAATATCTCACAAGAACGAACTACTGATCGGAGTTCAGTCAAGCAAGGCCCATGAAATTAAAAATGTAGCGAAAAAGTAGCAATGCCAGCTATCAAGAACAATAAGATAATTAACAACGAGATTTCGTCTTCGATTCTGAATATCGTCTTGGTAACTTTTTTTCGAGTAATGTCTCAATATATGTAAAAGCGGTACTCCATCTTAGGACGTATCTGATTCCTTTATAAGTAAGAGATTACATCAGCAGTCAGATTATTGCTATTACCGTAGAATAATCTGACCATTTTATTTTAGCGTCGTGCTCTCTGAAAAGCCTTGTTTCCCAGTGCTACTGGGGACATCTCGCTCTCCATCTCGCTTGATGACCACGTCTAACCAGCCACGCATACTTTGAGAACTCTTTTTTAAATGGTTGTTTGTCGCGATCTTCCCAGGTTCCAGTCCCGAGAAGCTATTGTAATCATACTTGATATGCATATATGGTATTTAACCGGGAGGTATCATCGCAGTCATTATCAACAAATTGTGAGTTCTCAACTATTTACTGTTCAGACCTTTTTTCAAACTTCAACCTTTATTATAGCCTCGCACGAGACGTTCATTGAAAAATGTATCCTCTGACGGACTCTGATCACATCATATTCCTTAGAGAACGCGCACGTAATGCTCCAATCTTAATTCCTCACTGTAAATTATTGTTGTTACTTTTTTAATAACGTCTGTTATTTTTTCATGATTTTCATAGACGAGTGCTTTTGTTGCATTTCTATACTAAAATCTCTATTTAAATGCCCCCGCCCAACTTCATTTACTAACCGCTTTACTTATCCATCTAGCTCTATATTTCCCCTTGAATATACAAACACACAGATATATATATATATATATATATATATATATATATATATAATATATATATATATACCATTTTTATAATTAATCATTAATTATTTTTATTACGTGCATAAGTTTTCATGCTTATACAATAGTAAGTCTGGAAAAAAATAATTACTGGCATCGGGGGTTCGAACCTAGTCACAAAGTCACAAAGTCACTTATGATGAGGTTATCCAAGAACTACCATAAATTATCATAGGGGGAAAAAAACTATGAATTAAGATTTATATATAATCTCGAGGAATGTAACCGGCTAGTCAAAACGTGTTCAACGACAGACATCTGGATATTATATTCTGCTATTAAGTAGTCAATAATTCCCTCTTCATATAATCCAATCATATTTATAACGGAGCGCATAACATAATTTATACATCGACATATGTCAATTATTTTCATCAACAATATATATATATATATACATATATATATATATATATATATATATATATATATATATATAGCGAGAGAGAGAGAAAGAGAGAGAGAAAGAGAGAGAGGTAGAGCAAAAGTGAGAGATTAATAGTTGTGAAATTATCAATCAAGTTTTCATAGGAGGGAAACAGCAAAATCAAATTTATATGTAAGATAGTTTCGGAAACGATATATACTTATTCATTCAATATGTATAAATATTAGCAATTAGATTTTGCTAAAATGTTTACAAACACCAACAATCTGTTTTAGATTTTAAAACTATATTTATTTTAGATTTTGTGTCTTCTCCCCCTTCGCTCTATTTATGCTGATAAGAAGACAATATCCAGAAATGTTTTACTTATTTGTTGATGAGTTTTGCTTGTATATATCGAATAAATGAAAGGATAACGTTTCCGAAACGACTGTTCGTATAGATTTTATTTTGTTTCCTCCTATTAAAACTTGATTAAGATATTCACAAATATCCCTCTCTCACCATTTCTATTTATATAGCCCAAGGTAATTACGCTTATCGTGATTACCATAACTGCAATACTACTAGATCATAACCCTTAAATATATTTTGCTAAGGGTTTGCTCATTTAGACCCTGTGAATTACACGTTACAATATATATATATATATATATATATATATATATATATATGTATATATATACACCCGCCCATATATATATATATATATATATATATATATATATATATATATATATATATATATATGCATATATATGCATATATATATACAGTATTATTTAGCGGACTATATATATATATATATATATATATATATATTATTATTATTATTATTATTTAGCGGACTATATATATATATATATATATATATATATATATATATATATATATATATATATATATATATACAGTATTATGTGGCGGACTATATATATATATATATATATATATATATATATATATATATATATATATATATATATATATATACTAGCTTGCAGTCTGGCGTTTCCTGTTCATATCATTTGCTTAAACATGGTAATTTTATTTACGCAGATAGCGTATGTATTATTATTAAACAAATTCTCTGTCGACTATTTTATATTATGAGGAATAATTTGGTCGGTGGTAATTCGCAAATAAATAAATAAATGAATGAAGTAAAAATCAATAAAAATAAAAATAATATTGGTAGTGTCGTTTATCAAATTCCGTCTATGTTTGTGTACAAAATTACGTCAGCTTATATTTGCTATTGACGGGTAAATGCCATAGAAAGGCCACTTTTGATTAAAATTTAGTTTTAAAATATGCAAACGAAGACAGAATTTGCGGCGATTTCAAATGACGTCTCTTATCTCTTTTTTATTGTAAATTGAACTCATGGATAAGAATAAAATAATATAAAATAGTGAGATACACCCGGCCTTGAACAAGGGATCATTCGATCATAGAGTCGAATGATATAGCACTAAGCGATATATCATATTTTAATCAATCTGTATTTTGAAGAAGAAATCATTTGTTGAATTTTCTTTATCTCGCTTGGCCTGTGTAGCATGACATAATCCCCTCTAAAAAATGTTTTGTTTTCCTCATCTAAAACGGAGAAAAGATATTTTTAAGATCAGATTTTTTTTTTCGATTTTCTATACTTACCGGATGAATGTTTTCGCAACCAATTTATGAGAAGAGCGCCATACATATAAAGCTGGTGTGTGTAAAATTTGCGAAAGATGGGGTCGGTCGTTTTGGAACTTATGATGAAGGAACTTACACACACACACACACACACATACACACGCGCGCGCACACCCAAACACACACACGCACACACACGCACAAATGCACACACATACGCACACACATACACAACGTGACTTTTATAAAAACGTAGCGAGAAAGATAATTCATTACTAACACCAATAATATTATTGAAAGTAACGGCAAAAAGCATAATAAAAAATACATGTGTTATGTTCTAGTATTTGCATTTAAATTAAAAAAAAATATCGTTGTCTTGGTAACATTGACGTAGTCATTATTGTCAGTTTTCGTCTGATTGGTCAAAGAAGATGCGGGAAAAGCGATTAACGAGAGAGGTTTTAAAAAAAAAAGATGTTTAATTGTATGGGGATGTGTATTTGAAACAACTCGCCTTAATGCGGGATGTTGTAAACAATGATTATACGCGTTTTTTTTTTTTTGCCAACGGTAGCGTAAGCAAAACTCACTTGATCAGGATAATCGAAACTTTTAGCGAATGAGTAGAAGCAGGTGTTACACATAAAATAATAATCAAATGAAATTTAAAAAACAAATAAATTAAAACAAAAATATCTATTATTATACTCGTTTAAAATGAAAACTTCCACCGACATTCTTTTAAAACAAATGACCCGTAGCTAATCTCTTCCTACTTTATCGGTATATGCATGTAATGGGCTTGATTTACATCCAAACTCTTGTCCTTCCCGTACGCATATGTAAAACCTTATATTCTATTTCTAAGAAAAAAAAAACAACAAAGATATAATGTTAATGGACATTTCATTGCTGGAATACATAAAAAAATTACATCCCTGTCCGTTTTACTGCAATAATATTTAGCACATTAGTTTCTGTGATAAGACAAAAGGGATCTTATCACAAAGAACTATTAACACATTTCAACGTTGTTTGTCATGTACATAAGTTTTTAAAGTTTATGAAAGTCAATAACAACATCATTAAAGTGAGCAATTCATATATTTGTAAACCGTTTCTCTTAAATATAAACATTTCCAGAGGTCATATTTATACGAAATTCATATACTTTATTGTTATAGAAGTCAGCACTTATTAAGATCCGGGGACCACTCGAGGATAAGGGTTATTGAGTGTACAGTAATCAATGGGATAATATCGTCGTAGTCGTTATTAATAGAACATTTGGTAGATTGGATTAGTTAAGGGGGCGGTTCATCAAGGTTTTCTTTATGTTGGACTTGAAGACAACTAAGTTGTAGTTAGCTTAAAAACAGGCCAGTCGAAGAGATATCGACAGGCGTGCAGTTCTAAGAAAGAAGCATTGTTCATGGAATCTTCGTTTTGATTTAGGCACAGTTAAAGAGTGGGAAAGCTTATTGACAGTGGTTTCAGCTAGATGGGTGTTTTTCGTGAAGGATTTAGGAGGTGGGGATCAGAGCTACTACGAGCACTTGCCGTGGACATAACGATAAAACAAAACAGGTCCGTAACATCCTTTCTGTTAGAAAAAAGTTGCACGGAAGAGAAAAGGGCACCCCCCCACTAACAAGAACTGCTCAGATGTAACAATAATACTCAATCCTTGGACGTACCTGGCTTTAATATAGATAATTGTATCAGCAGTGAGATATCTACTGAAGCGACATTGGCATCAGATTTGATGTACGTGTTCTATTTCAGGTCAGGAGGAAATGTCAAGCCCAGAGCTGCTCCAAGAAGAGAGACCTCAATTCCAATTGATGTCAGATGGGGTTCAGAGAATTGATGTTGTAAAGATAGGAGCTTGGTTTTGGATGCATCAAAAGTAACCAGCCACCTCTTCCCCCATTGTACGACGCGCTCAAGGTCCAAGGAGAGAGAATCAGCGACAACTTGGTTATTTACAGCCTTTGATGTGTTACGAGATATTTTTTTGTGTTTAATTCTTTTATTATATTTATTTGGGTTTACCTTATTTTTGTTTAATATATTATAAATTTATTTTGTGTTAGGACTTAAAATGCTAATATGTCTAGAATATTTAAAGAAAAGTGCCCACTATTTTATGATTTTGCCCTATTTTCTCTATATAAAGAAAAACATACGGAATAATTATTTTAGTCGTAAATGGATTTTAATAAAGAATACGAATCTTGTTGAAATAATAACGGGATTATTAAGAAACCCATTCATAATATGAGAAACGGGATGCTTTTGGTAACAAATCTGTGCTTTCATCTAACAATTTAATAAACTGAAGATCTTATAAAAATACTTTAAATAGAAAAGCCTAATCATAAAATATCACATATATAACATACATACAGTTATATCTATATAACTGTTACATGACTTTGCTTAAATCTTCTATTTCATTATCATACCGGCGAGCAACACCAGGTAACCCTGATGATTCAGTATATTCATTTTGAGTGCATGTAATCATATTAATAATATGCAATGCTCAAATTAAACCTTCAAGTTTGATCATGCATGTATAATACTGGCACTTCTTTACCAAGTTCATACTTTTATAGTTATGGGTGACCCAAATAACAAAACTATAAATGACTGAATCCTGTACATCAATGTGTGCAACCAACTGTTCCTCTCATTATGTGTATTCTTGAGGACAAGCCACGCATGCTTGGCTGATGCTTCAGCACATCCATAGCTATTACAAAGGAGATCAAGCACTGATATGCATATAAATGTTCAGGAAAGCCTGTGCGCATATTTCTCTTCTACATTTTGCCCAAATAGATGATTGAACAGGAAACATTAATAGTTACCAGTGACCCAAATCACATTTATTGTTTCTGCATTCCACCTACCCTGTAGTATGGAAGAGAGACACTCGTATATTCGTTTGTGTCTTTTACGTAACACAAGAGATAAGTAAATTTAAAAATATTATTTATAATAAAAAACTAGGAAGATCAGGATAGCGAGAATACATCTCAACGTTTTGTCCCAACTCTTGTTCGGTCTTTTCCAAGAGCGAAGATAAAAAGCGCCGAAGGAGGATACTATCTGTCATTACGCAAAAGATAACACATTTAAATATATGCAGGCAGATAAGGTAAATACACACACACACAAACGCTCACACACACAATATATATATATATATATATATATATGTGTGTGTGTGTGTGTGTGTGTTCGACTATTTCATTTAATTACATAAATTAATATACGAAATATTATTTCATGTAAAAACTTTAAGTATTCATTCCAACAATGCTCAATACATAGGTAGAGCTAGGTAGTAAAATTGGCACATATATTTTTATACCTGACTATATATATATATATATATATATATATATATATATATAACTACTTCATTTACTCACATAAAAGAAAACGCTACTCCAATTTACGTAAACCCTAAGTCCAACCACCCACCATCAATTATAAAACACATTCCTAACTCGATCGTAAGTAGACTCAGTAATAACTCAAGCGATGAAAATGCATTTAACAGGTCAACCAATATCTACGAAACAGCCCTAAAAAATAGTGGATACAAAAATATCGATATCAAATATAAGCAACAAAACACCAACAACTAAAATAAAATTAAAAATAGAAGAAAATAAACAATAATTTGGTATACGGCCCCATACAATCAAATGTTAAAAACAAAACTTGGCAAGAAATGTCTAGATCTTATTGAAAAATACTTTCCCGCAACCAACCCCTTAAACAAAATATTCAATAAAAATACCTTGAAGTTATCTTACAGTTGTTGCGAAAATTTAGAGATGATAATTAAAGCACATAATAGCAAAATACTAAATGAAAACAATGTAAACAACAACAAAATAAACAATAAAAAGTAGACACCATGGCAGAAATAAAACCAACACTAGCAGAAATAATAATAATAATAATAATAATAATAATAATAATAATAATAATAATAATAATAATAATAATAATAATAACAAACCAACCCCGGACAAGAACAACCATACCATAAATAAAAATACTAATAACGAACAAGATAAATGCACTTGTAGACACCGCACACTTTGCCTAGTCCGTAGTTTATCAAGCAACAATATTTGAGAAAGAAAACACGAATAACAAGAAATATTACATAGGCATGACTTCCTTAGATTTCCAATTTTCTATGACCACAAAAGTACATTCAAAAATAAAAAAAACACCGTATAAAAACAACACTAGCGAATAAATACTGGGAACTCAAAGAAAGCGGACATTCGCCGGTAGTCCAATGGAAAATAATGAGACAAGCTACCACATGCAGACATTAAGACGACCCATGTAAATTATGCCTCCATGAAAGATTTAAAGAACCTCCAAATCTATTAAACTGTAGACGAGAAATAGAAAACAACTGTGTTCACAAAATAACACTTACTCTAGGATAGCGATACAAAATAGCTTTAAAACTAACAATAACAATAGAAAAAAACAAATAAATGAATTAAATAAACATGAATATATATAAACGATCACACATATATGTATATATATGTGTATATATATGTGCATGTATGTGTGTACACATAGGTATATTTATATATATAAAAAAAAAGGAAAACGTCTACCTTAAACCACTAACCTAGTTCTAAAACATATCCTTTGTTCGATAAAATGCATGCCCATTGGTTGATAGGAAGGGGCGCGGTGGATACTAGAAAGCTGATTGGCTAACTAGAAATCCTCAACATATATAAAAACAAGAAGCAACCACAGGATTCGCGCATAAGCCTGACGAATCCTATAGTGGATTAAACGCAGAATATTCAGTGTAGCATAACCGCCATATATATTTTTAAATTACTATATATATATATATATATATATATATATATATATATATATATATATATATATATATATATATATTATAACTTACTATATATATAACTTACTATATATATATTATTACTTAATATATATGTATATATATTATAACTTACGATATAATAACTTACTATACATATATATATATATATATATATATATATATATATATATATATATATATACATAGACTTCATAAAGAGGAGGTTTTTTATTATTCACGATTAAAATAAAGGTTACAGAGTGAAGAGGAGAAGAGAGGAACAAGTGGGAGGTCAGCTGACCGGTTTATCTTTCACTTTCTCGAAGTTTGTGTTTTCGTTATAAAGATTAAAGGTGCGGGAATTTAAAAATAGGTTCAATTACAAAAAAAATGATGTTGCGTTATTTTATGTGTGGCGGAGAATTAAGAAAATTGGGATAAAGGGATTAAGATACAGCAACGTTATATTACTAGAATATCCTAGGGCAAAACGTGTCATTTTCGGTTATTTTGGATTATTATTTTATATCCCTTTTGGGCCCCTGGAGACGCAGCGGGAATTTTCGTATACTGTGCACATACTATATATGAAGTACTATTTGTGGAAGTATTTCAGAAAAAACTAATGGACGATTATTTGGCAATCGTTCGCTATAACGGACGCACGAACACCACTGAAAACAAAGGCCCCCTTTCCATAAATCGGGGAACCAATAGACTTTAAATTTAGAAAAAAAACATTTATCTATAAGTATGTTTCATATATTACGAATTATATAGGGATTAAGTTAGTAATTGTTTTATTCCTAAAATGAAATTATCTTACATTCTCTTTTACAATATATCCTACTAGGCTATTTATTACCTATTAATTGAGAAGCTGTTTATAAAATTACTTATCAGATTTGTATGGTCATTCTATTATAAATTTCCTGATGAGTGTACGATTGCCTTTGGACCTCTGATTCTTTTTTAAAATGTGTAATGCTAAAATCCCTCTTCAAACATTTCTAAATATTATCTATTCTCTTTCCGTGTACGTAAAACAAAACAAAGCTTCTAGTATATTTTTCCGGGAGTTCCCGTCTGTTATAAAGCAATATCTCCGTATAACAAGATGGTTTACAATTCTGATATAAACGGCACCCTCGATCTCATTAATATAACAAACTCCCGGAAATTATACTTCTACGTCAAGTAAGGTGGGACTGGAGACCTCACTTAATTAGTAAATCTAATAGAAGTGTTTATATAACTATTACGGACTCTGATTAGATAAGTTATACGTCCACTAGTAGATATCAGTGCGACTGTGTGCATATGGTGGCTAAATTATACATTGGACGTAAAAACCTATAAACAGGAGAAAACAATAATTGTTTTCATTAAAATTAGTTTTCGAGCGATGTGAAAATATAGATTTGCTGTAATTCTCGATTGTAGACGAGAGTTGTCCAGTCAGGGGTTAACACCGCATAACTCCGGCTAAGAACCGGGTGGTAAGAATAGCAGTGTTTTTTTTTAAAGAATTGTTGCTTTGAAATCAGTCTTGTATAGGCGATCGAACAGGTGGGTGCACCAAGTCTATTCAATTTAACAACATTTGTAACCAGGCGAGGTGATTCACGTTTTGATCGCTCAGCCCTGTAACTCGTTGGAATGACATACCTGGAGTTCAAAATGATGGAACACTCGCTCGCTTTATAGAACATAAACTTATCAAGATGTTCACTTTAGGAATTATTATTTTATCTTTTTTAGATTCTTTAATAATTTTAATCTTTCTCTAATATTGCCTGTGATCCAAATAACAATTACAAATGTCTTTAGACTCCAACGGCTTTTGTACTTTGGTATACAGATAATTATATTTTTAAGTGCATGTTGTAGTAACGACCGTACGCCGAATAATGCTTATGTAAGAATTATTGAAACTGCACAAATAAGGCGTTAATTTTATTTATCTAACCCTACTCCATCTCTCTCTTTCTCTTCCCTTCTATTCCCATTTCTCTCCTTCTCTCTGTCTCTTTGTCTATATATATATATATATATATATATATATATATATATATATATATATATATATATATATTTGTATATGTATGTTCCCTTTGCTAATAAAACATTTCATTTTATTTTCATACCTGCATCCTGAATCAGTATATATACACACACCCATACACGCATGCACGCACACACACGCACACCCATACACACACACCCACACACACACACATATATATATATATATATATATATATATATTATTTCGATTGAGCATTCACGTATAAAAAGAAAATGAAACAATTTATTAGCTAAACGCGTTATGAGGCTCTTTTGTTTTTCTTAAAATATATTTGGAACAATTCTTATAAACAGCATAATATATATGATAAGGCCTTAAGGAAATTTTAATAATTTCACCTGCCCGTTTTTTTTTTTTTTTTTGGTATTTAAATTAAATTATGTTTCCTCTGAAATTTCTCCTTCCATTTTGCTGTACCAAGAATTTACATATATATATATATATATATATATATATATATATATATATATATATATATATATATATATATATATATATATATACATATATATATATATATATATATATATATATATATATATAGAGAGAGAGAGAGAGAGAGAGAGAGAGAGAGAGAGTCCTGGCCAAAATCATAAGACCACTTAAGAAAGTATGCCTTCACGCATATTATCGAATTTTTAATCAAACAAATGGTTGAAATATTGCCAAAAGTGAAAATATGATGGAAAAAAATGAAATCTGTTTCATTCGAAACTTTAACCTAGATCTAATAATTATTAAAAAAAACACATCACCTAGTCAAAACGATAAGACCACGTTAACAAAATCGGCTTGTTTTGAAAAAAAATGAATAGGAAAAGGTTTCTATGTTACTAAAAGCACATTTTTAGTGGATAAAAAACATCTTACCAAATTATAAATGGCAAAAGGGAAACCATTATCAGAGTTTGAGAGAGGAAGGATCTTTGAGCTTAATAGGGGTTGACTCTCCCATAGATACATTGGAAACGAAGTGAATTGTAGCAAAACGGTCACTACCAATTTTTAAAGAAACCCAGATCAATATTGGCACAAAAAGAGTCCAGGTCGACCAAAAAAATAACGCAATCACTGGATCGCCGTATCAGAAGAAGTTTAAAAAAAAATCCAGTATGAGCTCAAGTCGATTGAAAAGCCAAACAACAGCAGAATGTAATCCTAAACCCATCAGAAGACATCTGAAAATGAAGGGTTTACATCGTTTAAAGCGACTGCAGAAACCACGTCTTCTTGAACAGCACAAAACTAACCAACTTAAATACGCCGCCAAATACCAGATTTGGGATGAAGAGAAGTGGGAAAATGTAAATTTCTCCGATGAGAAAAAGTTTAATCTAGATAGTCCAGATGTATTTCAACACTATTGGCATGATAAAAAATTGCCCAAAGGCTATTTTTCAACTCTGCATAGTAGAGGAGGGTCTTTAATGATTTGGTGTGCTTTCCCGTCAGCTGAGACCATAAAGTTTCATGTAGTGAAAGGCCGGCAAACATCATTGAAGTACATTTCAATGCTTGAAAATGCTTCTATCAGGACTGAAGGTCCACGTCTGTGTAGAAGAAATTGGATTTTCCAGCAAGACAACGCTGCGATACACACTTCTCGACAATCATGAGAATACTTTTCTTCAAATAATATAGAATTGTTAGATCATCCAGCATGTTCTCCGGACCTCAATCCCATTGAAAATCTTTGTGGATGGATGACAAAAGAAGTGTTCAAGGATGGAACCCAGTATGATTCGATAAAGGAACTTTCTGATCCAGTTTTCAGTACATGGGATACAATTCCTTTGCAACTGATAAACAAACTTAGTCGCAATCATTAGAAGTAATTCGTAATAATGGAGACTATACTAAATACTGAGACCCTTTTTAGTAATTTATAATTCCCTTTCGTTGGATAAATTTTCAGTGGTCTTATCATTTTCACCAGATGACTATGTTCGTATTTTAAAAAATAATTATTAGATCAAGGGTAAGGTTTCGAATGTAGCAGATTTCATTTTTTTTTCATCATATTGTCCCGTTTGGCAATGGTTTCAACCATTTGTTTGATTAAAAATTCGATAATATGCGTAAACGCTTACTTTCTTAAGTAGTCTTATGATTTTGACCAGGATTGTATATATATATATATATATATATATATATATATATATATATATATATATATATATATATGTATATATATAAATCAATGACTTGAATGAATATTAACAACATAAAAAGAAATTAAGTAAAATACACAATATAGACCGCACATCTATTCAATTATTTTTTGAAATGTAATTAAGTTAATCTTAATTTGACGTTTGCAATAGAAACAAGTTTCTATGCGTTTACTTTTCTAAAGCATGACATTAATACATGCATGCAATCATTCGCATGACATCCCTATCGCTTTTTTATTAAAAGAGATATGGCAGGCGATTAATATCGGGGGCATATAATACACGCATGACGATGATGATGATGAGAGGGAGACATTTATACATATACAGTTCTGTTCTGAGTTGCTTGGGACGTCATATATATATATATATATATATATATATATATATATATATATATATATATATATATACTGTGGCTGACAGGGTGATAGATGCACAGTTCTTATATTTCTTGTAACACATATAGAAAGGAGGAGAGATAAATATTCTTGGAAGGGTTACGCAATGTTCATAATAAGACGATTAACACATTACTTTTTAATTGATAGAATGACGACACGAAGACAATAGTTACAAGTATTGTTAACGATTCTTAATCTCATTGGACCGGTCGAATCATGATGACGTCAGGAATTCACATCTGTTCTACATAGTTTAATCTTTCTACCCTTCACATTCAAAGGGGCAGCTGGCCACTCTGCCAAGTGACTGACTCTTCTAATCTCTGCTTACTGGCAGACTGAACTGTTCTGCCGCAACTCCTGGTCTGATTAACTCTAGCTTCTATATTGAGAATCTCCCTTTTGCTATGACGTTAGAAGTGTGTTTCCCAACGTGACCAAATCACGTGTTTGAGCACACGTTTTTCCAAACGCACGTTTGACAACAAAGCATTCTGAACTAACCTATTTTTAACTTAACCTATTTTTTCAATATACTTTTAATTGGTATTGTTCATTCTTTTTAGCTGACATTTTAATATTCAGTTTTATAAAAGAATGGAAATCAATCTTTTTTACAATATAACCGATATCTAACTATTTATAATAGATTTTAACAATAGGCCTTTTTAACATTCAAAGTTCTAACTTCCTATTTCTGAACGTTTCTTACAAGGTTCGAATCTCGGCTTATCTAAATCTCATTTTCACTTATCTAATGCTCTTCGTATTTACATGGAAAAAGACACTCCTTTTTCCTATGTACGGTTGAGAAATTAACTCTAATATTTTCAACTTGATATGTATGTATATATATATATATATATATATATATATATATATATATATATATAGATAGATAGATAGATAGATAGATAGATAGACAGGAGATGCCTTAAATAATTTCCAGACTTTTTGTATAGGTATTTAAAATTGCCATCGACTTGAAAATTCAGGAAATTATTGATATACATCTGACAAATTTCCCGGAATTCATGTTCAAATGCAATGATTTGAATACACCCTCTTAAAGCCTGGTTATGACAGCAGGCGAATTGCAAAAATGTAATCTGGACATGGATGCTCTTATGATATATATATATATATATATATATATATATATATATATATATATATATATATATATTAGGAAATTAGGAAATCGTGACTTCTGGAAAATCTACTACAGTGTAGTAAATAATGGGCAATCAACAATTCCCCCGCTAACCAACAATCACGAGGTTGTTTGCTCAGCAATCGACTTTCCTTTGCGGACAGACGCCACACTAGTCGATTAAAAATCACCCCTGCTCAGGTACACTCTATCATAAAAATCTTGACACTTCAAAAGCATGTGGACCTGATCTCATCCCAGCTGTGCTATTAAAAAAGTGCTCAGTTGAAGTAGCTCCTGTCCTCTCCAAACTCTACAACAAATGCCTTTATGAATCATGCTTTCCGGGCTGTTGGAAAACTGCTTCTGTGGTACCAATATTCAAGAATTCTGGCGAAAGAACTGACCCATCAAATTATCGCCCCATTAGCCTCCTCCCACTTTTCGCCAAAATATTTGAGACCATAATTAACCATGCTCTAGTCCGACACCTTACAGATGCTAAACTTCTGACTGACAAACGATATGGATTTAGACAAGCCCGTTCTAGAGCTGACATCCTCACTGTAATCTCTGAACGTATATACCATTCACTGAACAAAGCGGGGGAGGGCAGAGCGGTAGCTCTAGATATATCCAAGGCTTTTGATAGGGTATTGCACAAAGGTCTCCTCAGGAAAATTAAATCATACGGTATCATTGGTAGAATACTTAACATAATTAAATCCTTCTTAGATAAGAGAAAAATCCAGGTTGTCCTCGACGGTCGTACATTTAAACAGTGTGATATAGATGCGGGAGTGCCTCAGTGGTCTATCGTTGGACATCTATTGTTCCTAATGTTTATTAATTACCTCCCCGACAAAACTGCCTCTGATATGGGTATATATGCTGATGACACTACACTCTATAACAGACATGACAGGAAAACAAGTGAACATATATAAAGAAATGGCAAGAACACTAGAGGATGACCTCTAATCTATAGTGGAATGGGGACATAAATGGATGGTCACATTCAATACTGCCAAGACTAAACTGGTTTCCTTCAATAATTACAAGAAACCTTCTCTGCCACCAATAGAAATGGCCAGTGACTCCCTGTCTGAGAGTACATCTTTCAAACTGATTGGCCTAATGTTCACAGGAAACATGAGTTGGAACAATTATGTTGAAAACATTGCCAGGACCGCTGCGAAAAAGGCACGCTCTCTCTACCGTGATAAACAACTACTGGCACCTGAAAGTATCTTCTCCATGTATAAGACCACCATTCGCCCATGTATAGAGTATTGCTATCACATTTGGGCTGGTGGATCTGCTTCTAGTCTCTCGCTCCTAGACAAGGTTGAAAAAAGAGTCGCCAATCTGATAGACCCTGAACTGGCATCTAAGCTTCAGCCTCTGTCCCATCGACGAAACATTGCATCTCTCTGCTCTACAAGTATTTTAATGGTAAATGCTCTGAAGAACTGCAGACACTTGTGCCCCCACGACGTAGACACCCTCGACAAACCCAAAAGGCAGCTAAATCCCATCCCACAAAGTAGATATTCCTAGATGTAAAAGATCTTTCTACTCCAGTAGTTTCTTTCCCAGAACCGCTAGACTCTGGAATTCCATTCCAGGTTCCTGCTTCCCAAACTATATAGACATGCCGAAGTTCAAGTGCAACTTTAACCGACATCTTGCTGCCCAAATCCCAACATAGTGCCCCAGTAGTTTCTGCCCGTGATACTAGCCCCCTACACCAACGTAGCAATGCGCCTTGTTTGGAGTGAAAATGTAATAAAAAGAATAATATATATATATATATATATATATATATATATATATATATATGCACTAACATTGTTACAAACTAGAGCAAACGCAATAAAAACATATGGAATGTTTGCAACTTATTTTTAACATCTTGCGTGAATCGGCCATCAATTCCCGAGTAGCATAAGAGATTCAATGGAGGCAGGGAGGTTTGTGAGAGATGATGAGGTGTGTGGGAGGTGTAAGGAAGTCAGCACACCAGATTTGATCTGCCAAATGAAAACATTCGCTGATAAGAACTGTCGTGTGTCTTTACAGACAATAAGTGCACTGTTTGGTGTCAGTGTATGAACTGTACACACAATTATTCGCGAGGAACTAAAGATGCAAGAGATTCGTGCGAAGTTTGTACCAAAGGTTTTCGGAAAAGATCAGACAGAAATACGTTTTTATGACAGTAAGTAGATGGTCGGACTGATTCAGTTTATAATACTCTTGTGGCCTTCACTGCAAGCGTGATCGAACACAATGACCCAGAAACGAAGCTCCCAGTGGAAGCATTCTGTCTGTCTTAGACCCAAGACAGCCAGACGGAGCAAGTATGTACATAAATTTATGATGATGCTTTTCTAGACAAACCGGACTGGGTTTCTAGTAGAAATAACGTCAAAAGGGATTACTATGTCGAGGTTTAAAGAGTGTTCAAGAAGAGATTACGGCGAGAGAGGCCAGCGATCTTCAAATTGGGTTTTCTGCCAAGACAATGAACCACTGCGAAATCTATCGTTGTCAAAGACGATTTGATCAGAATGGGCTTCATAGCAGATGAGTAAGGCTCTGACTAACATCACTGAAACGCTAACACAAATTGTCTTTAATGGGGCTCTCCAGAAGTTGTTGGGACGGTACAAGTGGAGTGGACTCGGAGGAGATTACTTCAGATGTGACTAGAGTTTCTACGTGCGTACTATCGATAAAATTTCCCATAGAAAAAAGCTTAAAAACTTCTTGAAGCCACATCGTATATGTGTGTGTGTGTAAATTGTTACATATATTCATAAAAATACAGACAAAAATACACATACAAAGAAATGTATATGTATGTATATATACATATGTATATATATTTATATATATATATATACATCTATATATATACATATATATATATAGAGAGAGAGAGAGAAAGAGGGAGAGATAGAAATAGAGAGTGAAAAGATGGAGAGAGAGTACTGCGATAAACGTTACAACGAATTACAAAGCAAATTACAAATCTTACAACATATATTACTGCATATTTTGGTTCAAATTCCCCAAAACAGTGTTTCACGAAAACATCGATATTTAGTAACAGAATAGTTTACTATGCATACTTATATTCACAACAATGTTAAAGTGGAAATCATAATAGTAACATTTTCATGGATGATTTTTTTTACAGAAAAAAACATAGATTCCATGAACAAAGCTTCTTTCTAAGAACTGCACGCCTGTGGAATTGTCTTCCGTTGTCATGCTTTCCAGCAGACTGCAATATGGTTGTCTTTAAGTCTAACGTAAACAAGTTCTTGATGAGTCGACCCACTTGTTCACCAATTTACCGAATTTCCATTACCAACAATTATTATAGTGGCCAATTACTACTGTACACTCTTTAACCCTTATCCTGGAGTAGCCTCTTTGTCTTTATAATTGGTGATGCTTACGTAAAACAACGTTAATCTAATTAATGTTCTTTAACAGCATAATCAAGGAAGCAACACCTATTTTCGATATACATGACTCTACTGTACAAGTAACCAAATACATTATAAATTGGGAAACTCTATAAATGACCAAATACATTATAAGTTGAGAAACTGTACAAATAACCAACTACATTATAATTTGGGAAACTGCACAAATAACCAACTACATTATAATTTGGAAAACTGCACAAATAACCAAATACATTTTAAATTGGGGAAACTGTAAAAATAACAAAATACATTATAAGTTGAGAAAATATACAAATAACAAAATACATTATAAGTTAGGAAACTGTACAAATAACCATACACATTACAAGTTGGGAAACTGTAACACTAACCAAATGCATTATAAATTGGACAACTGTACAAATAACCAAATACATTATAAATTGGGAAACTGTCCAAATAACAAAACACATTATAAATTAGGAAACTGTACAAATAACCAAATACATTATTAATTGGGAAACTGTCCAAATAACAAAACACATTATAAATTGGGAAACTGTACAAATAACCAAATACATTATTAATTGGGAAACTGTACAAATAACCAAATATATTATAAATTAGGAAACTGTACAAATAACTAAATACATTATAAATTGGGAAACTGTACAAATAACCAAATACATTATAAATTGGGAAACTGTACAAAGTTCTGAACACTTGAATTTCATAAGAATTTGTCAAACTTGAATGAGACTGCTGCCACTAGTAACTCATGTTGAATTAGATATTTTCAACCGGATGCTACGTTATATTTCTAGGAAAGTTCTTTTAAGCAGTGATAAAACAGAGAAAAAATGAATTATTAACTCGTTCTTAACATTCACATAATTTGACTTTTGTATAAGAATAAATCTAGGCTGTTTACAGGCCATTGATTTCAGTTGCTACGACTGTTTGTCACCTGAGGGCATGTTATCTTAGAAGAATAGGTTAGCTTGTGTATATTTTAATAAAGGCTAGATTTTATAAGTGGTTCAGAATAACAGGTATGATTGGACTGAAAGTCATGTCTTCCTCCTATAATAGTCAGTGATGTTGAAAAAGATCAAGATAAATAAATATAATTTGTCTTCCAACAATTTAATCTTGCTTTAGTAATTGTGAAAGTATATAGAGTGAGCTTTGGATAACGGAAATAATTAAACAGGATAACCAATGATTAAACCATAAGTAATAGGATTTCTTTGTCCTCCCTTCGTAAACGTGATGTATATGGAAATCAGATCAAAATGAAGACAATGTATCCTTTGTTTTTCATCAGTTTTTTTTTTCAATTTTGTACTTTTGGAAGTAAATTTAATGAACTTCTATTACACGATAACAGGAATTATTAAACAATGAATAACGATACTTCTCCTTTTAAAGATGAGTGAAGATCATCATAAAAAATACCTCGAATTTGCACTTTTGAAAGAAGAAATAATGCGTTTTCCTTGCAGGATTACACTGAGGATATAAAAATTGGGTAGCCATCTTGTAAAATAAATATTAAACGAAAAATATCCTTTGTTATCTAGAAGTGTCCTCTTTGTTTATTACTTCCAAATAATGAATTCGTTTACATGGATTGAAAACAAATGCATTTTATAAATAAAAAATGTTTTGTTCGGTTTTGTAAAGAAAATTCGGAAAACATTTATTCAAGTGGGGATACTTCAAAAAGCTTCGTTCCACAAGGAATGAAATATCATGCTGACACATATTCCCCCTTACCATTCAATTATGGCCTGATGCCACATTCTTTAAGAAACTCTATGATGCTTTGAATAAAAAATTTAATAAACTTTTGTATAAAAATATTCAGGGTCGTTAGTAATTAATAAAAACAGTACGATCTAATCTTCGCACTGGGATCACAGCGTAGTATCTTATCTGATGCTACACTTAAATTATTTGTTCCTTAATTTAAGTAGGCAGATCTCTTCTATATTAAGATAATTTATATTTTCGCTTTCTTCTAGATTAGCCGGGTTGTTTTTTAGGGGGGAGGTAATTATTTTTCGTTACATAACAACGACCTTGTGACACATATTCCTCTTGTATGAACGCAATTAAATACCAACAGAAATGATAAAACAATGATTATCGAGAATTCTTTGCCATCTCTCATGAATGACAGTAATGTGAAGCAAACATCGACAATAAATATCCTTTGTATTCCATTAGGTTTGCCTCGTGTTATTATTTTTGACAGTATAACACGAGAGATATAATCACAGGAATGCCATCCACTAACTCTGAAAAGAAAACACGATGGAGCCGCTACAATAACACATTACAATCAACACAATTTGTTAATAATATGATTTCTGTTGGAGTTTGTCAGTTTGATAGCTCCAAGCATGACACAATATAAACAGCGTAGCAATTTAGGAAAGTAGAAAATTAACGTTAGATTTACTTTCGGCAGCCTCAAAACTCTTGCTTCCTTTACTAAACACCTTTCATTAATGATGTTTCTGACAACGGGGTAAACATCTATCCATTTAACACGTATCGTTAAATAATTGTTGACATTAAAATTATAAGTCTTTTACATCAAGTAGTCTTTTCATCACGCCTTGGTATATCAGCTTTTTATAAGAAAATATATTTTACACGTTCCGAAAATCCCTGTTCGTCATAAATATGTAGTAGGAGTTACGGAAAGATTATTGCCGAGAATACTTGGCAAGAAGACTCTACTCAGATTTATAGACATCAAAGATGTATTAACACGTCAGAAAATAAAAGTGAGTACGGATATAATAAAAGTAGGGATATACTTAAAGTACGGATATAATAAAAGTAGGGATATACTTAAAGTACGGATATAATAAAAGAAAGGATATAATAAAAGTACATATATAATAAAAGTACGGATATAATAAAAGAAAGGATATTATAAAAGTACATATATAATAAAAGAAAGGATATAATAAAAGTACGGATATAATAAAAGTACAGATATAATAAAAGAAAGGATATAATAAAAGTACGGATATAATAAAAGAACGGATATAATAAAAGTACATATATAATAAAAGTACGGATATAATTAATGTACAGATATAATAAACGTACGGATATAATAAAAGTACGGATATAATAAAAGTACAGATATAATAAAAGTACAGATATAA
>NC_136493.1:40634900-40722400 GCF_053919585.1 Euprymna scolopes | reverse complement strand
CACAGAGATCACTTTAGTTCACACATCCCGCAATCAGTTCTATATATTGACCATTATTCTCTCACTGCACAATATTTCGCCCTTAATGTAGCTATCGCAAGACGTCGCATCCCTATGGTCTTACCTAGCATCATCTCTCCTCTTCTGATTAGAAGCACTAGGCTTCGAAAAAAAGTATGAAGTGTATAATAAATAATATTAGTTATTCTACACTGCTAGTTAATGTAACATGCTTATTTAATAAAGTGATACGTCTATATACGGTAGTATGTATTTTTATATTGACGTTCTCTATTTTTATTGATACTTCCTCTCTCAATGTTATATATATATATATATATATATATATATATATATATATATGTGTGTGTGTGTGTGTGTGTGTGTGTGTGTGTGTGACTGGGAATGTGTGTGTGAATGGGAATGTGGGTATCTACCCTGGCTTGAGGCAGTTGCCTGTCTAGCCGTACTGATGAGCTGTGAAACAGCGAAACTGTACTGTATGTGGATGACTATTCGGCCCCCTATCTTGGGTTGAGCATATTGGGAAATGATATGTAAACTGCCATTAGCGTATTAAGGGACGCTCTTTGAATAAACAAATCGAGCGGAGGCATTTGGACGATGCAAAAACATCGTTAATTCATTAACCTCAGAGCAGCAGCCGTATAGCGACATGGCGAGAAGCCTTGATTGTCATTTGAACGGTCGGGTTCTGAACTAGGCTTGAGGCAGTTGCCTGTCTAGCCGTACTGGTGAGCTGTGAAACAAGAAAAAAGTATTGTATGTGTATGACTATATATATATATATATATATATATATATATATATATATATATATATACATTGGGACGAGTAATGTTAATTGAAATCAGAAATCGGAAAATCTGAACTTTTGAGGTATCGGAATCGGCATCGAATCTTCAAACTTTGGGCCTATTTATCAAAAACGATTCCTGTAATTAGCTTTTTTATTATTATATTTAATTTATTTTAAAATGAAATATTCAATCGCTGGTAGTAATAATAAATCAATACATAATTAATGATTCACACTTTCAGTAAAAACTAAAATCTAAATCACCCTCTCCCGCAAGTGCGTCATTATGTTTGGGAAAATATATTCACATTTAACACGTGTCTTTTAAACAATTGCGACAAAAAATATTTATCTGATAGTTAAATATTTCGATATTCATAAAAAAACAAAATCGGTAATTGCATCAGAATCGGGAATTGTATCGGAATGGGGAAAATATTGGAATCGTTCCATCAGTAATAACTATATATATATATATATATATATATATATATATATATATATATATATATATATATATATATATATATATATATATATATATTATTGATATAATAACTATATATATATTATTGATATAATAACTATATATATATATGTATATATATATTACTGATATAATAACTATATATATATGTATATATATATATATATATATATATATATATATATATATATATATAATTATTACTGATGGGACGATTCCAATATTTTCCCCATATATAAATATATATATAAATATATATATATATATATATATATATATATATATATACGAGGGGCGTGCAATAAGTAATGCCCCTGACCCACTTCCCATAGCAGTAGAACAACGACACTTGGCACAGTTATTAGTCTTTCTCTACATAGGAACCACCAAGAGTTATGCATTTCTCCCGTCTTTTGATGCAGCTCTGGTTTCATCCTGTGTAATCAGTTTCATTCTGTGTAAAAACTTTGACTCATCTTCTTGGCACATCTCCAAGTTCATCCTCGAGCACTCGACACGTTCTCACTTCTGGAATGGTGTGAGCAACCTGGGAATCAATCTGGCAGAGACCTTATGTATATGCACATGGTCATGAATGATAGTTTCCACAGCTCCTGTACTACTCTTGACATCTTGGGCTATTTGGCGAATAGTAATTCGCTGATCTTCCATAATGGCAGCCTCAACTTTTTACTGACAGATGCCTCATCAATGGAAAAAGGGGGCGACCAGGTTTGGGAGCTGTTCCCACAGACTTCCGGCCATGTTTTACTTCACGATGCCAGCGTTTTACAAGGTCATATGATGGGGCAGTATCACCATAAGTTTCTTTCATTTCATCAAAAGTCTCATGTGGTGTGCGTCCTTTCAAATTCAAAAACCGGATCACTGTTCGACATTAAACAGGCTCCATTTCTCATCTGACTCAGTTCAAACACCCGTAAAACAGAAACCACAATTAGTTCAGAGCTGTAATTTGGCTCATAACCCGTAGAGATATAAATCATTGGACATACAAAATTGCAGCTAGATCAAACACCTGGAAGAGGGTCAGAGGCATTAGTTAATGCACGCCCCTCGTATATATATACATATATATATTTATATATATATAATATGTGTGTATGCATATATATATATATACATATATATATTAGAGTATTTAAATTTAACCAAAGACGATATTCTTAACAACGTTCAGTTACAATTTGTCAGGCGATGTGGTAGATTATACACATAGACACAAGCATAATGAAGACTTAACACACGCACATTCGAGTGACAGATAAAACAATTTGGCGAGGAAAAAGGCCATGCCAACTGGTATATCATTAAGCAATATAAAATTATATTCTCTTAGAAAAATAAAGCACACTATAGTTTCGCTTCAATAGATAGAACATTTTAAATGAATGGGTAATCAATTAAAGAAAAGGACAAAGAAAGACACACATAGAAAAGAAGACACAAGCCTAAGGTGAAAAAAAATGTCGGAAAGTCTTCAATTAAACTCTGATAAATTTCTACATAGATAACAATGAATTATTGGCATTGATTATTTGTGTATGCTTTTTTTTTCATTTCGTTTGTTTTCTCTTTTTTCATTCCGGCTTTTCACGTAACTTTCCCTGGGTAACGTTTATATTATGGAAACATTTAACGTCGTTTCCTGTTACTGCAAGCGCTTTTCATCGATTGGTTGGCGAAAAAATAAAAACAGAAAAATAATGAAAGCTTACTAAAAGTTCACGTGTAAAGCAGAATGTAGTTATTAAGTAGTATATAATTAATAGAACTAGGCTGAAGCATTAAACAATTAAATGAATTGCCTGCGAGCGATTGCTTAAAAAAGTATTATATGTTGCACAGGCGGCAGAAGAGTATGTGTACATACGCATTCACGCACAACAGGACTCGGAATTATTTACATGCGTATAATGTTTGTCTGAAGATCAAACCGCAAAGGTGTATCAGATTATGATACCGAACAAAGAACACATATTAAATAGTGTACAATTGAACATATACTACACTATCTTCTATTAATAATAAGGGGGTAATGCTGAGAATTATCGTATCGGGGTCATAAACGTGATATATGGATTTCTATGCAACTACTATTAAATAGAACATTGAAAGGCTGCTGCGAAAAAAGTGGGTTCCCTCTATAGACCTAGAAGACTACTCATGGCTGTACCTTTACAAGGTCATCATTCGCCCATGCATGGAGTATTATAGCCACACCTGGGCTGGTGCATCTACCACTAGTTCCTCGCTGTTAGATAAAGTCCAAAAAAGAGTTGCCAATTTAATCGGTCCTTTATCAACTAAGCTCCAGTCCCTTTCTCGTCGCCGCAATGTTGCATCACTGTGCCTGTTTTACAAGTAGTTTAATGAAATGTGTTCTAATGAACTTGTTTCACTGGTACCCCCTCGAGGTACATATCCCCGACAAACTCGATTAGCAACTTGACTGTTGAGGTCCCTAAATGCCAGAAAGCTTTCTATTCAAATAGTTTCTTCCCTCGAACAGCTATACTTTGTAAAGGCCCTTCCTGCTGCCTCCTTCCCTGTCTCTACTGATATGCAGAAGTTTAAACATATGTTTATTGACATCGAAATACTGGGCCCAACTTTTTTCTTGATCTACATAAATGATCTTCCAAATCCCATTCTAAAATCATTCGTAGACATTCATGCTGACAACACTCCCATGAATGGCAACACTTCAAAGGCTATAGATTACCAAGTTGTCCATGATTCCCTCTCCTCTGATCTTAAATAAGTGGTGCAATGGGGAAAAAGTTGCTGGTTAATTTATATGCATCTAAAACCAAAGTTATATATGTACATGGTGAACTGTCTGATCCCCGTTTGGCATCCGTTGAAATGAATGGTTCTAGTCTTATGGGGGCTTCCATGTTTTAGCAAGCTTTTGAGTCTGACCTTTACTCCTGAGTTGACATGGAACACGTATATCAAATCTGTTGCTAAGAGTGCTGGATAAATGGTGGTATCGTTCTATCGCTGCAGTAGATATTTCACTGATGATGCAATTCTCTAGCTGTATGTAAGTTAAATGCGCCCAAGGATGGATTACTAATGCCACATCTAGGCAGGAGGGGCTAGAAGCAGTTTATCATGCCTTTCAAAAGTTGAAAAAAGACTTGGTAGGCTAGTGGGGGATGCCCTTTTTTGCTTCGCTGCAACCTCTCTTTCACATAAGAACATTGCGAACGTGTCTCTGCTTCATCGTAATTTTATGGCAAATACTCGCTTGAACTCCAATCTGGTCTGACTTTCATGAAAAGCACTCGTCAAGCTTAAACCACTATCAATAATTTCCCCTCACTCTTCCTCTGTGCCTAAACCTAAAAATAGTTCCCATGGACAAAGCTGCCTTTTTAGAATTGAATACCTGTTGAACTCTGTCCATTTTCCCGTTTTCCAACTGAGTACAATATGGTCGTCTTCAACTCCAACATAAACAAGTTCTTGATAAGCTGTTCTCTTGAGTAATCCAATTTTGCAAATTTCCACTACTGACGATTACTACGACATTTTTTCATTGACTAATCTACACTCATTAACTCTTATCCTCGGATGGCCTCCGGACCTTGATGACTTCTTTGTAAAATAAAAATCGCTTAAAATGCCCATTTTTCCAACAAATAGATCTATTGCATGCTGTAGTTGAGGACAAATCGCGGTCAATCGGGAGGAAACTTTACATGCTTCTCATCAGTGGCTTAGTCCACAATACATAGTATTCTACATTGCACTGTAGAAAATTACTGTCGATTTTATGAGTTTATTTTATATATAACTAGCCTGAGTGCCCACCATTGTCCAGGTGTTTGGACGTTTGTTTTGAGCAAAAAGAAAAAAATGGTAGGCACGTACCCGTACCACGAAGGAGAAAAAGAACGGGGAAAAAACAAAAACGTGACGGTTTTGCCTTTGCGTCCATCGCCGAACCGGAAGTGGCGAAGGTTTAAGATAGGGCTAGTCAATCGAAAAGAGGAGATGACTTCCGAAAATATCGACGAACAAAAAGCGACCCCTTCTGGTAGAAAAGTGTCCAGTTGAGGGTGAAGTATTTAATGTTTTAGCTAATTCTTCGGTGTTTGTCATCTGAAAGGTCGAGCTGTAAAACGATACCGATCTCGTGTAAATCCCTCGCCTCTGTCGAAAGTTTTAGGCAGACATACATACATACATACATTTGAACAGACAGGCGAGATTTACATTATAGATGGCTTACATTCCTGTTTAAATGAAAAAGTCAAGTGCCATGCTTAATTAATGCTCTAAACAGAAGAATTCATTTCAAACGCGCCCTTGTCATATCAAGAAACCTATTATTGATTTTATATGGCTGGTCTTACTCCTTGAGCAGTGATAATGATTAAGTCTCAAGTAAAAAGGCCAAGTATCACGGCTCAGTTGTGCTTTGATAAGAAACATTTATTTCTAACGTACTCCTGCCATATTAAAGAACCTACTTTTGACTATATGCTATCCTTTCTGTTCGTGTGTTAAAAAAAACTCCCAAATGATTTGAGGTTGTATAAGATGTTTACTTTGGTCAAAATGGCCTTTTCCTGGTTTCATAATTATAGAAAACATTCCGATATAACCCCTATCTAAGAATATATCCGAGCACATAGAGAAGAGGAGCGTCAAATTGCATAAAAATCAACTCAGCCATTTCGCAGTTCATAAGGATCGAACTTACGCACATAGACAATCTTCCTGTTATATAATAGTAGAGATATGCACATTTTTACCCTGTTATGATTGATGCAATTGCTGTAGTTAAGCCGATTACAATAATTCTTTTTTACAAGAATTAAAAATAAAATCACAGCAGAATATTCGCTGAATTGGACAACTTGAAGGTACTTTACATCGTGTTTATTAAAATATATTCAATATTAGGCGTGTAAATGCTACGATTATATTACATACGAACTCTTTCAAATTTTACCAAGAATTCTTCATAAGTTTTGGTTTCGGTTTCGGTTTCGATTGTAACTTATTGCACTAGTAATCATTATTATAACTGATGATCACATCCAGAAATTCAATGTTGTTTCTACATGTTAAAAACTTTCCCCTTCGCTTCTAAAGGGGGAAGCTCCTCTGATTCTATCAGGACTCTGTCTGTCTCTCTGTCTAACTCCTCTTCGACTCTAGCTCCTATATTGAGAATTAATTTCTGCCATGGCGTCTTACCTGTTTCCAAAAACGCGATCGACCCTCATGGCCTGAACATGCGTGGTTCACACATGTTCCCAAACCATTTCTGGGGACAAACAATTCTCAGTAACCTATTTTTCGACCTCACTTATTTTAATATGTTTTTAATGTGCAATTGTTCGTTATTTTCTAGATGACCTTATTTTAATTCAGTTTTCAAAAACTAATTTAACAATCAAAATTCCTTTTACTACAACATATCTAAACTATTTTATGTGACCTGAACAATGCTAACTTCCATTTCTGAATCTATTTCTGAACCTTGTTTACAGGGTTCGAATCTCGGTCTATCCTAATCTCATTTTTACTTATCTAATTTTTTTCTTACTTACAAGAAAAGGGCTCTTTTTTGTAACAGTAGTAGTAGTAGTAGTAGTAGTAGTAGTAAGAATTGTTTTCAGAACAATTGTAATGTTTACTCAGGCTAGAAGCGTTTCAAAAAGATAAAACCGCTGGTCAGTGGCCTGAAGACTTTATCCAGAGGAAAATAATAGAAATAATGGTAAATTTTAAAAAAAAATCGGATCGTAAATAATGAGTACGGAATGAATTAATGTTTCAGTAACTTTAAAACATAAATTATCTGAATTATGTATGTTTCAAGTTTGTTTTATTACTTAAGAACAAAAAACAAAAACAAAAAAAACGACATAAACCCAATATGTGTAAGTTAGAGTTGCTTGTATTTGTAAACAGATTTTAGAAGAATGTTGGGCAAAAATGATTTTAAAACACACTTGACGGCACTTGTGATTTTTGCCATTTCATTTGTTTTCAGTTTATGTGAGTTCCGTCAGTTGAAAGGGGTAGAGATAACAAAGTACATTTTCCTATGTTTATAATAGCTGTCCTAATTTGCTCGGGAGTGTTAAAATGTACATGCACTTACTTAAATTTTACTTTGTTGCAGATTTTTAAATAAATACAATTTTAGCTTAACTTTAATTGTGTGTATATTTGTTAATTATTAAATCTTGCGAAGTAAATATACTTACATAATTCTTGTGTATACTTAAGTACAGCATATGTATTTGTTTATTTACGCAATATTTACGACCCGGGTTAAAATAAACCATTGCTTTTGTTAGTTCCTTTTGTATAAAGCCTTTTCAGGGAACTAAACTTTGACCACAATTTTTTGAATCTGTGTAGATACACCTTTTGCCCGACTAGAGCTAATGTGTTTCTGATAAAAACCGGTTAGTAATTCGATGTCATTGAGCATTAGTATCCGTTTCATCAAATATACCAAATTGTCCATCATGTTTATTATGTGTGCATTCGTCGTAACTTCTGAAACGGCTTTCACTTTCTTTTCATTTTGCACCATGAAATTGATTATTTAGTGTTTGCTAGATTTTATAATCATTTTGAAGATGTGACCTTTATTTCTCCTTTTTTCTTGTTTTTGTCTTTCTTCTTTATCATCATCTTCGTTTTCTTTCTGACCTAGTTAATTCCTTCCAGTAAGATGTAATATTCATTTAACGTAATGTATTAAAAAATACGATCCGATGTTTCACACATAAAGTAAATTAATCCGGTTCACACTCCATAGACAACATAGATTCACTTGTCATCTCTATTTCATCTTCGGAAATGACGAACTGTTAGCATGTTAATACTTATTGCACTTATTTATTTTTTTTCAGAAAACCAGAATATAAGAATAACAACTTAAGAATAACAATATAAGAAAACATCAATATGTTATATATTGCAATTGGCATATGTGCGGTAGTGTGGCCTATTTATCGAGAACAGACTGCGCTATCATTAGTTAATATACTTACCACTGAAGTGATTGCGTCAGGGATGTCGTCCTTTTATATAAAATTTGAAATATAGATCTCTGAGTCGCACTTGCATCTACATTCTTTGACGTGTTTGTACGTGTACAATATCATTGTGTAACGAGCTTTTTATGTTACTTTCATGAGTGTATTACCTAATGGTTTAAGTCTCGTTACTGATTACCATTCTAAGCCTCGAGTGATGGTTTCATCATTTTTTTGATGTTTCAACTTCACGCAGTTCGCCTCCAATGAACGTTGAGGATATTTATCGCTTGTGTACTCCATATTGAGATAACCGTGCAAACCATATCCATCATCATAGAGGGAAGAAATTAAATGCCTCGAATGTCTAAGGTCTCTCTGTATATAGGTATCTAAGGAAAATCTGCCGTAACGTTTCATTTTGCCACAATTAAACCCTGGGTAAATATTAAAAATCAAAAGTATCCGTGTCCCCAATAAGATTTCCTTGGTATAGCTAATCCACATCGGCATTTGGGGCATGGCGCGACTTATCCAAGGAATGTTACCAGCACTAACAACACGAAGCCGTATACTTCACCAGAATTATCAGTTCTTGCCTTGGCACCCAATAAAAGCAAGAGACAGCAAACACCAAAGCATTTTTAAATAATCTATTAGGGAGCGGAAAAATAAAGCTTTCAATTTATTTACTAAGTATTTGAGAGATAATGGAGAATTTTAACAGAACATTTTAATACCTATGTATCGGATATAAAGATCAAATGTTAGTTAAATGAAACAATGATGGTACAATGTCATCAAGAATCAGTAGAAATACTATAGGATAAATATTGTCAAGTCAATTACAGTGCGTCTATCGCCGATTAACAAACCTACAAAAAGACTATAAATGTCAGCTGAAGACTCGTATAAACCAGCGTGGTTTGTCAGTAATTCATGCTAACAATGTTGTATAAGTTTAATGTGAGGTGAAATTATTAACGAAACCAGATAAACGAAACAAAACCACAACAGCAGTAATATTTATTTATTGTTATTGTAACTAGTTATTCGTATGGACTACTGTCTTAAGTTCAGTTTATATTTACAGATTATTAACAAATGAACTTCGTTCAATGCCAGATAACACTTTAACAACAGTAAAAAAACATATAATCTCTGACTACTATGGCCGATAGTATACTCTTAGAGAGCCTAACGATAAAACTCCCCCCAGCCTGATATTCTAAGACAGCATTAAATGGAACAATTAGATTACATATTTTGTCAAGACTTATGCAACGAACATGAGCGCACTATTCGGTATCTTTATCTTCATAAATACTCCATCAGTCCGTGCATGGAGTATTGTGACACATAGGCTGTAGGAGTTATTTTCTTCCTTGGACGGGATAAAAGCTTATACCAACTTAATATGTTTGATACTCTCTAAGAAACTCTAGTCTCATCGTCGCAAATGTTGAATCCCTATTTCTGATTTACAAGTATTTGTGCAGAATGTGTGTCTACGAATTTACTACAGCCATGTATATTCAACGTATCTACACCTGCTTTTAACTTCAATGTTGAGATCACTTAGCGCCAGGAGATTTTATACATGAAACTTGTTTCTCGAACAACTTGCATTGGAAATTCCCTTATTGATCCATATTGTCAGGAACTTCTTAACGCGCAGGAACGTGCTATAAATAAATATTTTACTGTTTAATTTATCACTTAGGTTACCCGCTATCACAACAGGTCAATAATCCTCAGTTCCACTATACCCTGGATATAATTTACAAAGTAACGAAATCATCATTTCGTTCAATCCCCTCATTTTATGTTTTTGGAGAAAAATACCTCGATTTATTGATTTAAAAACACAACTGAGTCCCTGAATGCAAAATCAACCTTATAATGTTGATGTTTATTATCTTTTAGGACAAATCGGAAAATGTATATGTAACTTGATAGTAATAGGGTAAGGAATAAAGGACAACATAATGTTTTGTTGCTGTTTTTTGTATCTGTTTACGCAAAAATTATATAAGGCGCAGATCTCAAAAGGATAACAAATTTTATATTATTACGTGATTTCTAAAATAAAATAAAAGTAATTTATATGTTCTCATGCTTAACTTATTTTATATCAAAACTTCCCAATTACAAGGTTGAACAACACAACTGTAGCAATAGAAAAGACGGCATGCTTCCATTTCCATTCGATGAAAAGCGTTTTTCCTTTTCTGTTGAATATTAGCTTTTGTTGGCCAGTTGTGTACAAATTCCAAGACCGATGGGAGCCGTCTATCATGTCTGAAAGTGACACAATGTTTAATCAGCGAGATCGGAGATGTGCCGTTGTACAACTCATGCTTCTTTCCGATCCAATTCATGACAACAAGACCATAAAAAGTACTTTAAAATGCATCGTTGAATTGCCATAAATGACAGGGACGTGCACAGAGTGATAAATACAAAATTTCCGGCAATGGTTATGGTTTTTAGTGTGGTTTTAAGTTAGGACCACATCATGCCATCTCACATCTTAGGACTCGGCTTGAAAGTCAACACCATAATGTACCAGGTGCAATCAGGTGGTCGCTTTCAGAGCCTGTCCGTTGCATCAGAACTCAGCACTGACCGACAAGTCCAAAACGATCAAGGCTTGGCGTCAGAAGCAGTGCTACGACTTTTTGTAACCCCATCATTCTTGGTTGTATTTGTCGCAATCCTTGTTCACGGGACAATAAATGTAAACCAGCAGGGGTCAGGTCGAACACACGGGCAAGAAAACGTGCACGAACCCTATGCCTGTGTTTTCGCTGTCAGGGCGTCAGGGTAGGTCTGAAATCAACAGCACCTGCAATTTGAAAGGCAATCAACATATAAAGAAAAACCAGTGACCATTTTTCTTATAAACAACAACAACAACAACAACAATACTACTACTACTACTACTGCTGCTGATAATAACAATAATATTTATTATTATTATTATTATTATTATACATAAAATATTCAGGATAAATGTTGTACAAAGGAAAGTAAAATTCTTTGGAATCTTAAAGTCTTCATGATGCTGGATGTTTTAACTTAGGTTCGTCAGACATCTTTCTTGTCCGAAGCAAGGACCTTTAAACAGGAGCCCAAGGTGATGAATACTATTCGATGCCATCCAGCAAGTAAAACTTCGAGGTTATTTTTAACTTTCATTTTATTGAGAATCAAGTGGGCTTAACCCTAGCTCTTATATGCAATATTCTTTTTTTACAATTTTCAGAAAAAAGACCTGGCAGTTTATTTGAAATTCTGAACCCCCACTCCAAAACTTCCATTTCTTCTTCCTTAATTTGCCACTTCCAGCAAGAGAGTTCGTTGCTGTCACCTTCCATCATGTGGAAGGGGGGGGGCGTACCTTTTATCATCACGCATGTGTTAAAGTTCGTCTTTTATTTGCATAAACAAGGGAGTTTTTTCTAAGTGCCATTTTAAGAAAATAAATAAGTTGGTTATCTTTTGGGGATGATCAGATTCGCCGGACACTGAATAACAGACACTTGACTTCGCATCCACTATCTTCTTTTTGTTTGATGCGCCTGGTTTTCAGCTAGTGTTCTTTTGTTCATGATCGTTTATGTCAACAGCAATTATCATGAAATATAACATACCCTTCTTTATCAATGTCCACAAATAAGTGTGTGTGTGTTAAATTGATATTATAACACCCTTCCATCATCATCATCATCAGCAGCATAGTCATCACCATCACCACCATCATCACCGTTGCATTGAATGATACTGTCACAGTTATACGTTTCTTTCACTGGCCTCACTCCTCTCCCGACCCTAATATGATGGACTACTTCGTTTGGTCATACGTCGAAAACATCACCAACATGACCTCTCACATCACCAAAGCCAGGTTGATCGCCACAATCCGCCGAGCTCTCGCTGGTGCTTGTGAAAAAAGGTTTGTTCCCAGTTCCAGATTTGCATTGAGCCGGAAATTTAGGCTGAAGACGGCTACATTGAATAGATGTCAGCTCGTCTACATAATCACGTTACCTAAATGGATGTTTTCAATAAAAGTTTTAAATTCAAGTGTATTTGTGTTGTTTTATTTTTATTTATTTCAATTTTTATTTTTTATTCTTTTGAGGGCACAAATTTATCGGTCTACTCTGTATATATTTTTCTTTAAATCGCGAGGTTCCCATTTGGAGTAGCTGGATTTCCTACATTAAAATTCGGCCTTGTGTTCAACTTTTGGCCTTTCTGGCGCGGAAAGTAAATAGAAACCGTTTGATTTTGTAACACTTTTGCTAGAAACAATCTCTAGTATCTGTTCATTTGCTTCAATTAGTATGTTCTCTTCTAGGTCTATAAAAGAGTTTTCCTTCAAAATTGAGACATGTTTTGCCTTAATCCAGAGTGCTTAATCTTGAGGTTATTTCTGTCTTATATTATCAGCCGACATTGCTTCTAAGATTGCCAGCGTGCCTATGGCAATTCATAGGAACGAATCAACTATCGTAGAAACTTACACATTTCTTTAAAAACGTTTATAATAAATCATTATGAATTCATCCTTTGGCAAGTATTACGGCTATTTTCATTAAAAAAACAAAAAGAAACTGATTATTATGCTAATAATAAAATAAAATTAATCCCATCAAAGCTAATTAAATTGTCAGAGGAGAATACGCCGAAACTGAACATGCACACAAAGAAAAAAAGCAATAAATAAAATGGAAACCAATTGATTTAAATGTAATTAAAATTCATATAACCTTTTACAGGATTAGATGCACCCTATTTTCCTCAACAGAAAACTTCTTTACGTTATAAAAATGCTTTTAAAAATCTAAGAAATACACCATGCAAGATCATATAGCTCTAATAATACATAAGTAATCAGATTGGCGCTGCCCTCGTAATTCATAATGTATTTTGCTAGTTATCTGCTTCTTCTGCTTTAAAGTAAGATATATATATATATATATATATATATATTCATATATATATACATATATATATATATATATATATATATATTTGGAAGAAATAAATGTATAGCAAGAAAAGCTCATTTAAAAGAATAAAATGATGAATTATCAGTAAAAAGAAATTAATGTATAAATAAAACATAAGGGGTGTGTCTGCAGAAACAATTAGCAAGAACACGGGAAGTAATGGTATAACGATAATATATTAGGCAGAAAAGTTATATACATATTTACATGTCTTCAGATATACTTCAGTTGGAGATTTTCCGGCAGGTGGCGTGTTGCATGTCTCACTGAAGGCAACATAGTAGGCGGTCGTTGCAGAACTTCCCCAGTATTGGTGATTGATACCTTTATATATCTCACTCACCCACTTATGTTAATTAGTGGGCGTCTCCACAACAATAAGGCACTTACAACTTTGATAGGTTATATATATATATATATATATATATATATATATATATGTGTGTGTATGTATGTATATATATATATACATATATATATGAAATGTTTGTATCCCGTCATTAAATAAATGCACCATTCTATATTCACCAATATATAGTTTTTGTTATTTCATTATCCACTCTTATTGTTTCCTATATAAGCTCCAATGAAATTTTTTGAGCTTTATATTATCCCGATAAGTCTATTCTTATAGAATTGAATTTACTCGATTCCCCTAGCTACCTAAGGTATAACAGATTTTATGCATTTTTATTCTGATAGCATTTATGTGCTTGTTCACATGTCGTAGAATAGATCTTCTTATATTAAACTTACTTATCTTTTTAATTTTTATTATAGTTTTCATATATTAGCAAAAGTAGTAACCGTATTATTCAACATATATTTTTTATTGGGGAAGTGGTATAATCAACGGGAGTGTAATGCATTACACTACTGACCTGTTTTTAAATCTCCTAAACAGCTGCATTGTAAGCAGTTGAGGATCAACCTTTTTCTATTTACAAAATTTTAGTTAAGATTTTCTATTTTTATCTTTTTATAGTTTAATTCCTTGTGCAAATTGAAGACTTTTGCGAAACCGGCTTTTGCAAGGGATAAGTCTATTTCTATTTAACAATGTTAGTTAAGGTTTTTTCGTGTTTATATATATGAATTCTCTATTGTAATTATACACTTTTTAGAAGTCAGATTATGTAGGTTAAATTTTGTTTTTTTTCCGGGAATTTTTACTGCATTCTTTATTTCTATTTTTACAGTTTTTTATTCAAAGTTTCTTTAGACTATACATACATACATACATATATATATATATATATATATATATATATATATATATATATATATATATATATTACAGACTGTGTATTACATACATTATGTTTAAGATGTAGGGCGGCCATCACACACGCATACGAATACTATTCCTTATAGTGTTTCATTACCTATCTCTATATTCTTAACCTTCCATTGTCTCTCATTCAATCCTATATGCAAAAACAGACTCAAGTCCGCATCCCTATTTAGCCTTATTTACATATAACTAAATCTTCTTTTTAACAACATTTGACAGAATCACATGCCTTGTTTGAGACGAAGAAACTTCATTCCACAGTCGGATTTCGCCGCGGTTTGCTAGATCTCTGTTAGTTTATATACTTTCTTTGTGTGTGGCGCGTTCGCTCAGCAAAATGTACGCCTTGCATGCATGTTTCGAACCCGAGTTTAGAGGTATCCAACGGTTTATCCCAAATGAGGGCAAACCTCGACACTTGGACTTCCGTTTTTGGGGGGATCAAAGCTCTTGTGACCTGCGACGTTGTCAGGCTGTGGAAATAATGATATATCCTCTCACATTCCTAAGGTTCTACAACTACGTTAAAAAAAAACATTTAAAAAATTTAATGTTTAAATTTCAACAATATTTCTCGCGGTTAACCGTGGCCGAAAGGATTCGGTCCTTGCTAATGAAGTCAGAGATGACTGTGTTGCCGGGTTCGAATGTCTCGTATTGTGTTAGTCGTGATCCTCTGCACTGATAATTTCGGAGGAATGAAACACTAGTGTATGCAGGTATTTGATAATTATTATAGTAAATAATTATATATATATATATATATATATATATATGTGTGTGTGTGTGTGTGTGTGTGTGTGTGTGTGTGTCTGTCTGCGTGTGTGTGCTATCAAATTACTTATAAAGGGCATGTAAACTAATTCAGCGATTTGACTGATGTTTAAAATTGTTATCCCAATTGTGCTAAAAATTCTGGAGAAGATTCTTATTCAGGAAATGTTAAAAAATTGTAATTAACGTTTAAAGTCGTTTGGCAATACATTAAAATTGTAAACACTTTTTCTAAATTATTATATAATTACTATAAATTCGATTCTGAAATATTTAATAAAATTTCTTGATCCCATAAAATCAGCTTAGTTCACAAGTGAAATTGAAATTTGCTGAATATTAATGAATTTACGTTTAATATTAAACTGCAAAACAATATTGTTTGCTCAGATATGTTAATTTTATATATGATTTCTGAATTAATTCATTGATATATATAGTCATGTTATATACCATTTGAAGCGCGTTCTTCGCTATATCGAAGCGTGTTATTCGTTACCGTTATTAATCTCTTCATTAAATTATTCAGGCTTTTCGACAGCATGGACAATATTCAAATCGGCGAGATTTTCTTGTTCCAGTTCAAATTAGGCCGAAAATCTCTCAATACAGCTACTGATATCAATGATGTTTTTGGTCCCCGAACCATTACCGAACGTGTGTCCCAACGCTTGTTCCAAAAATTTCGCAGTGTTGACGAGAGCGCCGAAAATGAAGACGGTTGAGGCCGGCTGACTACACTTGATAACGAACATTTGAAAGCCTCAATTGAAACCGATCTTCGCAAAACCACAGAAGAAATTGCTGGTGAACTCTAGGTCGACTTCTAACCAGACGTCCGCCATTTAAAGCAAATAGGGATATCAAAAATTTGGATAAATGGGTGTCACATCAATTGAACGATACTCAAAACACATCGTCGTTTTGAGGTATCTTCTACGCTTCTTCTGCGCAACAAAAACGACTTATTTCTTGGGCGGATTGTGACGTGTGATAAGAACTTGATCCCCTACCACAACCGGCGAAGTTCGGCACAGTCGTTGGATGTCAGAGAAGCTCAATAACACTTTCCAAAACCGAAATTGCACCAAAAAAGGTTATGGTGACGGTTTGGTGGTCTGCCGCAGGTTCTATCAATCACAACTTCTTGAATCCGGGCGATAGGATTACGGCAGAGGAATATTGCCGACAAATTGACGAAATGCACAAAAAACCTTCAACGTATGTTCTCGGGATTGGTCAATATAAGGGGACCAATTGTCTTGTATTACAACGCCAATTGTCTTCTATTACAACGCCGTATATTGCTCAAATTACCCTGCAAGAGGTGACAAAATTGGACTACGAGACTTGGCCTCATCCGCCATATTCATCGGACGTTTCGCCGACCGATTATCACTTTTGAAGAATCACGACTACTTGCTGCACGAAAAATGTTTAAAAAATCTAGATGATGCTGATTCGGCCTTCAATGACTTCATCGCTTACAGAACTTCGGATTTCTACTCTAATAAGGTAAATCAACTCGTTTAGGGTTGGCAAAAATGTGTGGATTCTAATGGTTCACATTTCAGTTAATAAAGTTTATTATCAAAGACGTTATGATCTTCTGGAGTTGAACGTCAAAAAACGATATTTTTCCACCAACCTAATACTTTACTTAAACTTGCATGAAAATTAATGGCATCTAGAAATCTATGAAGGACATTTAATTTTGCTCTGCACAATATTCATCAGCCCAAACATGAAAAATATTTATTAACCATAAAGTAAAAACGTGTTTTTTTTTACTACAAAATCTTATCTCTAATCTGTAAAAGCCCGGATGAAAATTTTATAGTTAAAATTTTTAATATTATTTTAAAATATAATCATAGAGATTAGCAAGCCATACTAATATTACAAATATTTATAATTTATATTTTACAAAACATTTATTAATATAACCAAGCACTTCAGACCGGCTTGGCTCGGACCCTATGTACTGTTCATAACTTCATGTGCATATGCATATATATATATATATATATATATATATATATATATATATATATATATATATTAAAAAGGTTGACTCATGTTAAGGTAACCTACATGTAAAATTTCAAGTGTTTAGACCAAAAATCGGGGGAGGAGTTTAGTAGAGTCTGCAAAAGTTAATTTTTTCAACTTTGATCTATCGGCAGCCAAATTCTCGCCCAAAACGGATTAAAAAGCTCGTTGTGTGTTTAAATACTCTTTATGTAAATTTTAAAATGTTAAGGCACAACAATGGCTGAATAGTTTGCTCGAGACAGCAAAAGTAAAATATTTTGAATTTTGACCACTTGAGAGCCAAATATTCAGCCAAAACTCGATTAAAAGGCTTGTCCTACGCCTGCGTATACGTTATATCAAATTTCAAATGTTTAGAGTAAAAATTAGCTGAGTAATTTGAAAGAGACCGCAGGGGTATTTTTTTTTTAATTTGACCTCAATTTTTACCTATTAACATTTATTGTTTTGGGCTCAAATTGAATTAAAAAGTTTGATTAATGTCGCCGAAATCTCCATCTAAATTTCCAAGTGCGTAGACCAAAAAATTGGCGGAGAAGTTTGGCAGGGTTTTCAAACATTAACTCGTTGTACTTTGACCCCTTGACAGCTAAACTTCTCTCTGAAAACCGATTAAAAAGAATTTCTAAAATCTCCGTTCTCATTATATCAATAAACAAGTCTGTAGATTGAAAGTGACGGAGTAGTTTTGTAGGGAAATGTACTTTTATAGATATATAGATTGAATCAAGATTATAAAAAAATTACTGTTAAAAAAGAATATATTTTTAATATGTTTAAAATAATACGGAGTTAGCGTATTTAGGATAAGAATTAACAATTAAATATAAGGCTATTCGGATTGTTTATTTAATTATGCGAGTTATTACGAAAATATTAAAAGATTTTAGATATGCCATCTTAAAATTATAGAAAATGGAATGCACATTACTCCACTAGAATAGCATGCTTATTTAACTGTAAACTATAAACAACCTCGTCAATTCAGTAGTTTTTACTTTGGATTACCTAACCGTTCATATATTATATAGTTTATAGAAAATCCGCACTGATCAGCTGTGGTAAAGCGAAACACTACTGTATATGGATGACTAAAAAAAGACTCCTTCTTGGATTGAGCATATTGGAGATCAAAATAACAAACTACCCCTACCGTACACACAAAGCTCTGTGTTTAAACAAATAGATCTTTGGCGTTTGGACAATATTAAAACATAGTAATTCCGTATACTATTTCAGCAGAAACCCTTACGTAACAGGAAGAGGTGCTTATTGTTACCTAGTTTCAATCTTCGTTTAAGGTAGTTGCTTGTCTAGCCGCACTTATGATCTGTGATACAAGGAAACAGTTCTGTATGCAGATGACTATATATATATATATATATACATATATATATATATATATATAGAGAGAGAGAGAGAGAGAGAAGAGGAGAGATGTGTGTACGTGTATGTGATAATGCCTATCTATCTATTTTCACGTAAAGGTGTAGCATATAATATCTGCCTCCCACACAAGGTGACATGGTGCAATGTCAATCGATTGCACGGAGGAGTATTATGTTTGCAATAAGGCTATCATAGTATTGATTTTCGCATCATTTCACTATTTTATATTCTGCTCAGCTATGCTATATTGCATTCTGATTTTTCTAATGTCCGTAGCAGAATACCCGTCCCATAAGAAATATACGCAATGTATCTAGCATTCGGTATTATGTATTGTCTACTCTTCGGGTAGGACAACCTATTTCTTAAATCGTAAATGTTACAACAAATAAATGTGTTGAAGATATGTATTTAATAATAAGTCTTTTTTATTTTAGGAGTTTGCTTCTATCATTATATAGGCACCGTGCAACTTTGGCGTAAAAGGCTACTATTAAAAACAAATTCTACCGGGACAATATATAAAGAGTTGAGCAGCGAGACATCTGTTCACATTACATATAAACTTCTAGATGCCAGTACAGTCAGGGAAACAGGAATCCGGAAAGGAATTTCAAAATCTAGCAGTTCTAAGGATTACACTATTAGAGTAGAAGGTTTTCCAGCACAAAAAGGTATCTACAGTGTAGGATGAGATTTTGCTGCCTGTTGGGTTGATCCTGTAAGGAATATAAGTGCTTCACGTTTATCGGTACATGTTCCATTTTAAAACGCAGAAAAAAGACACAGGGATGTGAAATGTCGGCGATGTGAGAGAGGTCGGCGTTTAATTGATAGTGTGGGAAACTTTAGGTTGAAGTATCTTTTCTGTGACCCTGTTTGAGAGTGAGCGATTTGCACTAAATGAATCAATATGGATGTGACAGCAATATCTCACGCATATGTTAGATAATAGCAGGGTTAAAAGTTACATTAGTTATCTATCTATCTATCTATCTATCTATCCATCCATCCATCCATCTATCTATCTATCTATCTATCTATCTATCCATCCATCTATCTATCTATCTATCTATCTATCCATTGATATTTTAAAAATATTGGGCGTTATTTATAGTTTAGAGAAGAAATTGGTCTGGAATGTAAAAATGGGTTCTATAAAGAATGTTTAAAGAAATTAGTTTAATATAAACAAAATAATAACTAGATCGACTTTCACAAGTTGCGTATGTACAGAGGTCACACGTTAAAGAGACGTGTGCTTTTTAAGATGACGTCACCCAAACTGACAGATCAAAGACACAAGCAGTTTAGTCAGTCTTGGGTTTGAGTTTGGCTACCACAGTGAACAGATGCGCTCTTTAAAGTCCGGGTAGCGGGGCTAGAAAGAAACAAGCAATGTAGACATGTAAGCAGACTCCTGGTGAAGACCAACTGTGACATCCTGAAATACATTTATATTTTGTGAAATATAAAGTCGTTTCCTTGTGGTTCATAACAGAAGCAAATTCAGGTGTATGTAATCGTATATGGCCTTGGTTGCTGCATGTTTCACCACGGAGTCCACCAGTGAAGACAAAAGAAATCCGGAGAAAGAAAATCTATGAAGCGTCTTCTTCTAAAATAGTCACATTTTATGTAACATTAACGTTTATGATAGCATTTCCATAAGATAAACAAGTGTGATACCCCGCTGTACAACATATGTATATACGTCGGTTTGATACGTGGCTGTATAACATTTACGTTTATTTGGTGCTGTTTGGAGAACAATATATCATCCTATCAAATACAACATATGGTCGAACGATATTTTGTAGAAAAACCGGACGATTCAAGGTGTGAGTAGTTTTCTAGCGCAGTAGAAAATTCGTTTTTCTCCTACAACCTTGCAGAATCCTTAATGCATTTACCGCGAAAGTCTCGATAATCACGCAAATGCGTCATATATAGTTTATTTTTTATTATATAATATGAGTAAAAATTTTATCGACATAAGTTGTTATCGTGTATTAATTTGTTGCATAACGCATATTTTAAAAGATTAAAAGATATGGGCGAGAATAGGACATAGAAATGAGATATAAAATAAAAAGTTGGAATTAAACAGAACGCGGGGGGAAAATAATGTGAAGGGTAGAAAGATGTTTTTCTTTTTAAGAGCAATTTAAATAATGCCTATGTATATTGTTATAATCGCTTATGTTCATGCTTAATGTGTTTTTTTTTTCTTTTCATTTCTTTGTTGAAATCGCGTCTTATTAAATAGGATAAAGACTTACCGGGAAAAGGAGTGATACGAAGAAGTACTAATACACAGTGTAAAATATAAGAATATAAATTTTAACAAAAACATACAGCCGATGAGAGTGAAAACGATGGCCACAAATATGGATAGAGACTGGTCATTTTCTAAGCTAATAGCAAAGTATGGCTTATTGGAATAATGAGAACTAGCAAAATCCATGGTTATTTGAAAGTAGTTTAAAATTTTAAAGCATTTATGAATAAAAAATATACAAAACAAATAAGGACAATTATAAAACAATTTCTTTTAGCTAATTCTTTTTTCTTAACCTATTAAGGCTTAAAACAATTTTTTTTTCAAAAAATACACCCTTTCAATAATAATTCAACCTGCGACACATTGTTTATTTTTTTCCTGATTAATCGTTTATACAAATTATGAAGGGACAGATTTAACTTACATATTTTTTCTATTTTAAAAAAGTATAGTAAAAGAAATCACAATTTTCTCTCAACATAACTTTTTTTTAAATTAAAAATTAAAATAGCCAGTTTGAAACCATAAACAGACAATCATGTTTTTTTTTTATTAACTATTTTTGGAATGGAAATGGTTTAAATCATTTTAAACTGATAATTAGTAACTATAAAGGGGGGTAATTCATTTAGAATTATATACTCTTTGCGGTTATGATGTGTTTTTGTGACACCGGCGTCGGGCAAGTAAATACATTTTAAGGTGGACTTCAATCCGGAATCTGCGTGATATTTAGCATATATTTTGTGAGAACAAAAAAGCATAAAAACTACGTAAACAAACGTTGATTTACTCAGTTTAAATATATTAATAGATATACAAGTACATACATACATACATACATACATACATGTATGTACACATGCATAAAAAGTACACGTGCTGGCTTTTGTTATAAAAAATAAACGGAAACAACTATAGGCATTTATGGGGTAAACGAAACTTATTCTAAAGAGAGCTATTTTTTAATGTAACGCGTAAAACAGAAATAAAATATTAATGTTAAAAATATCAAATATTCATTAGAGTTTAAAGGCCATTTTATATATTCCCAAACAATATTGGTATCGGAATGAAAACATAGCATTTAAAACTATTAAAAAAAAAAAGGCAAATTCATAAAACAATCGACAGTTACAAGCGAAAACATTTGGAGGGCTTGTCCCGGATATTTAATATCCGTCGATGTTCACGCCGAAACCATAACAATCTTTAAAATCGAATAACGAGCAGAAACCATTGTTAAGAAATCATAATTCAATCACGTCTCTACAGACATGACGCCATTGTTTCGGCTATTTTGTTTTGTTTATTTGTATTTCGACTTTTTTTTTCAATTTATTGTTTATCTGTCTCATATTAATTTAAATAAATAAGTAATAATATTTCGCGTATAAAGTTGGGTGAGCACATATATGTGAACATTTCAAAACACATTTAAGATGATAATTATTTAGATTATTCGGATTACTGTTCTCACATTGCATGATGTCCACACAACAACTCGGCCGATACAATTTCCGATCTTCTTTAGGCGTATCTTATTGAACTGAAAAATCTGCACAGAATTTCGAACGGAACCTTTATTAATGAAGGTAGCATTCTCTCATTTCATGAATTTTGACTCGTAAACAGTATCAAGGAATTCACAATTGTATCCTAAATATCGTCCACACTGAGGATTGAACCTCCGAACTCCAGTCACGTCGAACTATTAGATGATTGATGCTTGTATATTTTTTTAGATAATGATTTATAATTATTTATCTCATTGGATTGTTTGGAGTATTGGTTTAATCTTGGTGTTATTTATACACAACGTTTCGGTCGATGTAACCTCCGAGTTTCTTTAGGTGAATTCACATTTGGTGTTTATAGCGAATGATGAAAATTATTATTCTTTCTTTTTTTCCTTTTTTTTTGCTGAAGACGGTTGGAACTTACGGAAACCTGGTGGTAAACAAACCAAGATAGGAACAATAGTTTAAACAATAAAAAAACAAACAATACACAAGAATAACTATCAATCCTAATTGCAAAAAGTATACGCACATCAAATAAAAATGGAACTGATCTGAATTTTTTATTTTTATTTTTATTTAATTATTTGGACTATTATCCTAATCTTATTGTTGTTTTTTCCACGACGTTTCGTCATTAATAGAAGATGAGTATAATAGACCAAATAATTGAATTTAAAAAATATACAAATTACTAATCTCCAAAATAATTCAATGATCTGGCACTTGTTATGTTTTGAACATCTAACGACTATGTTCGTTTAAAAAGCAAATTGAATAATACTGAAGACGATCGGAGTTTACATCAGCCGAAACGTCGTGGAACCCCCACCACCAAGATTAGAACAATAGTTAAAACAATTCAAATACTACAAAAAATAACTACTTCATCATATTATATGATGTCTTCCAAACATTATCTACCATAAACGTTGATGCATAAGGACATGTTGGCTAACTAATATTTGATTCGGTGGTTAATATAATCACGGAATATAGAATAATGAGATCAAATTTGAGAAATTCTAACATTATGTCGACTATAACCGAACTTGTCAAGGTAAACGGAAAATAAAATGTCACATCAGGTGCCTGACTATGGCAGCTTTTCCAGGGTTTCCAAAAGTGAGCTCCACGGAGCCGTAAACCTTTATGAGTAAGTCCCACTGCTCTTTGGAGCCCACTTTGCCAAACGTTGTAAGCCATTTCTTAAAGAAGACCAAATGAATTATATAGGAAAATTAAGCGGCTGCAGAAAATTAGTTATTAGTCTTCACGCTCAAAGGGTATCAGGATGGTTCATGAAAAAGAAAATAAACAAGTGAATCATGTATTTTCCTACGTGAGTGCACAGTGAACGAGGTATAATAAATAATGACTAAGTTCATAACCCCCCCTAAAGTAAGCCCCAAAAGTACTCAAAGGATGTAGAATCCTGGTGAAAATAGACAAACGGTGCAGTTTATGGCCTTCACATATGTAAATTTGAGTTCTGCACTATGCAGAGAAAAGAAATGACTAAGTCTATCATTTGTCACCCCCATTTAGCCCCAAACGCCCCTAGGGGCTTAGCATATTTAAATTTTAGTTCAGCTCCATGCGAAATTGCTAAATAGACATACACAGAAAATTTTGGAATAATATGTTAAAATAGACCCCAAAATGGGTTGTTTTATTAGCCCTTAAAAGCCCCTGGGGCACACCTGAGCTATCCCAAAGCATAAATAAACAAAATTATATAGAAATAAGTTAGTTACAAATTTTCAGATAGATTTATAAAAATGCAAGTCATCATAACACGAAATTGTCAATTTTAGCCATTTTTACCAAAAAGGCACCCCTAGGTTGACAACCAGAGTTTTCTCGAAAAATCCGTCCTGTTACTTTTTTTTACTCATATCATGTTTAATGTTTGTGCAAAATTTCAAAAAACTCCAAGGCGCAGTTAATGGGAAAAGTGCGGATAGACGAACGGACAAGGGTGAATTTACAGGTCCACCCTCCTTTTGTCGAAGGGCCAATAAATAAATCAACTAAAAATGCAACATTTTCTTAATAATGACAAACATAAAAATATTTCAAACATTATCATTAGTCAGTGTTAACATTTGAAATTAATGTTTTTCTTATTTATTTTTCCAATTTTCTTTTCAGTGCCCCGTGAAATATCTTTGCCCTGCACTATGGTGTCCTGGGCTACTATAAGTTAAGTAACAGTTCTCTATAATAAATATATCCGTGGATATTCCAGAATTATTCGTGACCTTGACGTTTATCTTTACCCGAAATAGATTTAAATTAAATCATTTCAAATTTAATCTGTAATTCATAATAAAATCAAGTTGAAGGATATGTCAAGCCATCTAGACGCAAGAAAAGCATAGGGACAAGCGAATAAACTTGAACGAAAACAAATTAAAACGCGGCAATGGAACAAACGTTTATAACATAAGCGTTAGTCAAAAAGAGAGCGATAAATATAAAAAAAGGGCTGGAAAGACAAGGAATAGAACCATAGGGATATAAAGACAGTGATAGAACAACAGTAATATATAGATAGGAAAAAACAAACTAGATGGATAAAGACGGGTAGAAATAGATAAATAACTATAGAAAAAGACAGATATATTGAGGCGATAGTGTGACCAGACGTGTGTCTCCGACAGATCGCCGACTCCCAACGTCGTGTGACGTGGATTTTTAGTTCACCGTGTTTCTTATGGTCGGATTCTCATTTTCTCGCTGGTTACTGCCGATGGGAACACATGTGGATTCACAAAGTAGAAATATAGTAAGTCGTGGAACAAAGAAAGGAAAAGCACAAACGCCAATGTTTCACATATAATTGACGGTTGGACTTGTGAGTGTGTGTGTGCGTGTGTGTGCGCGTGTGTGTGCGCGCGTGTGTGTGTGTGTGTCTTCTTCCCATTCTATCGATGTTACGTTCGTCTGTCAGTCGCAATTCGTCTCTATTTCTGTTTCGCAGTCAACTCTAAAAACTGTCCAGCCGTTGTCACAATCAACTCCCATCCACCACGAAGGGCATCTAGTTGTCAATTAACTGTCTCCTCTGTGTTTGTATCTGAGCCTCCCCCACCCCGGCTACCGGAAGCTGCCATTCTCTGTTTTGTCTGTAGTTTTATATTGTCATTGTCAACTCCTAAAAGGCTCGATCTAAAAATACCTACATATTTATTGTTTGCTACTTCCTATCTATTGTTGATTGTAGGATATTTCCTATTCCTTTGTCTATTGCCCCTCCCTCACAGCACTTAGTGACTCAAGCCCACTTCAATTTCACTTTATAACATCAAAATAGAACGCATAAAATTAGATAAAGAGGGATAGAATGAGATGGATATATGGACAAAGATACATCGAGAAAGATAGTTAGACAAGGATAGAATGAGGTGGATAGATAAATAGATACATGAAACAAGAAAGATAGATAGGCAGGGATCAATGACACAAATCTTTAGATTTTCCGAAATATATATTTGTACACCATGTCAACAGTACACACTTCAGATCAGTGATAGAATAAAAATGGATAACAAAGATAAAAATAAAAAAAGTATATAAAAGGAAAGAAACCGGGGGCGCGCGCTATGATATCGTCTGTCTTTTTTATTTTCAGTTAGTTTTGTCCATATATCATAGCGATAACAAGGGGGTTGTCTCTTGAGAGTCATCAATAAATTAATCGCGCTGCGTCTAACTTAGTCCCTTTTTTGGAGTACTCTACTCGCCAATAGTTGGTAACTTATTGGTAATTCATTTTGTCTGGTGAATATCTTTGATGACTACGAGTTTATTATGGCGGTGTCCGTCAATAATGTCTTCCTTATTACGCGCCAGGTCCTTGGTTCAGGATTGCTAATTCTTCCCAGATCTTTTACGAACCTTTGAAATGAATGAATATATTATTATTTGTACATCTTTAAGGAACTGATCTGCTTACCGGGTTCGCTACTCTGAAACTCCACTAAACTCTTAACTAAACTGACTGACTAACGTTTCTTCAGACTGACAAAACACGATGTGTAGTCTTTTCATACTACGGGCGATTGTCGACTTAGTGACGCTATCTCACTTCATCCACCAATCAAACCTCGTCATGCAAAAACTGGTTGTACATCAACTGCACAGCAAAGGACAAATCGCTAAACTCACGCCCTGGTCTTTAGACGGGATAAGGCAGAGTCAATCTTTGACATGACACTTGCTGTCAACAATCGAAAACTAAAGCAAATGTTTGTTTACCCATTTTCGCTAGTTTTGCCTTTAATCATTCGATGTTGATATCTACTAGTAGACATATATCTGATCTAATCAGGATCCGTCAGAATCATAGCAATCGGCTGACGGCTGCAGTCCCACCTCGCTTAGCCTAAGGGTATTACGAGAGAGATGGATGGACATAGAGAGAAAAAGAGGGACAAATTGATGAGAAGAGATAGACAGATAGAGAGTGCTAAGCCGAGAGGAATATATAAGCAGTGTTAGAAAGAGAGAGGTAGACAGACAGTGATATTATAAAATGAAATAGACTAATTGGGATATATAGACAATGATGCAACGAGAGGAAAAATGGACAGATCGAGAGGGATAGAAAGACAAGGGAAAAAGAGAGGGATATATAGACAGTGATATAGTGAAAGGGATAGATAGACAGGGATATAGTGGATGCACAGGCAGAAATCGAATGAGAGGGATAAAAATACATGGATATAATCAGAGGAATAGACCGTGATAAAACGAGAAGCATAGATAGGCAATGATAGATAGATAGATAGATAGATAGATAGATATATAGATAGATGGATAGATAGATAGATAGATAGATAGATGGATGGATCAGGATAGATAGCTAGATATATAGATAGATAGATGGATAGATAAATAAAGATAGAATATAAATAAACAGGAGTAGAAAGAATAGTACAATGAGCAACGAGAAGGAGAGGTAGATAAGAGTAGACTGAGATGATAGGGATGGAAATAGAACAATAGATAAGCATGAATAACTCAAGAGAGGGAGATAAATAGACAAATATCGAGAAGGGGCAGACAGGGTTGAAAGAGGGTATAATCTTTTACTTAAGCTCTTGAATTTAGAATAAAAACTCACGTATCATTGTTATCTAATAAGACACCTGCTACCATTTATAAATGTTATCCATTTTTTAGGTCTTCAAGAATTGTTCAAATAGCCATGTGCTTTCTCGTATGGAATACTCTTGCGACATTTAGATGTTAGATGCACGGAGCAGACTACTCGTGCAGTGACCGATTCCAAAACCGGTTTCCAAACCTTGTTGGTGATGTTCTATTTCCTTCTCTGGAACCTTTGTTCCTACAGAAGAGACTTTTCAAGCCCGTCTTTGCTCTTTAGTAATTTTCATGGCAAGTGCTTTTCTGAGATCGATGTATGGTGCCCCTTATGCAAAACTTTTATAAACACACTCAGAAAGCTACAACGATTGAAAACAATTTAATCAAATCTTTATATGTATTTTTCCCTAAATGCAGATTTCATTAAAAATGTTTCTTTCCTAGAATTGCTACCCTATGGAATTTACATCGCTGGCGTGCTTTCCGGCTAACTACAATATGACTGTCTTTACAGCGAATGTAAACACCTTGTTAAGCCGTTCTCTTAAATAAGCAATTTTTCCCATTCCCACAACTAGCAATTACTACACTACCTCGTTGACCACTGCACACTCAATAACTAATGATTTCTTATCCCCAAATTGCCTAGGGGCCTTGATAATCTGTTTCGCAGTCAACTCTAAAAACTTGACCATCGTTCATAAAACAAAGCCTGGTTTCCTGAGTCGCATTTATCTCCTGACGTCAGAGTATTAACTTCTATTTGATATAGGCAGAAAAAGAATATGATTCGAAGTGAACGATTGTTATAAGTTACACGTTATCCATTTAATCTAGTAATTTATGCCTAAAATATTATCATTATATATTTAATTATATTTTGTATTTAAACATAGATACAAATGCTGTATGTATAGTGATTTTAGATGTAAAAACCATTAACTAACTTTTTGAATAAAATTCGAGATGGTTTAAAATATGTTTTACAAAAATCTTAAAATGGATACAAATACTTCATGTTCCATTAAATGTTTAGTATATTTGCTATGTTTGTATCGTAGAAAACGTAGTTTGTTGTCCTGGTATACTATTGTAATCTATTTTGCATGTATATGAAATGGGCATGCTATTCTTATTAAACTAGATATTGCTTAACAATCTTTTGTTTTCGCATTTTAAAATGTACAACGTTAATTTGTGTGCCAGTTTGTTATGTGGGTAATGAAATTCTAAAACAATCAAAATATATTTTGTGCAAGAAAATCTACAAAAAAAGGGATGGTTTATTTTTACCAGACGATTAAAACACAATTTAAATTACATTATTTTTTTAATTAATGAATTAGACAATAATTTTACTATTGAGGTCATCAACCAAGCGGAATGAGGATTGGACAACCTTCCATTCGTATGTACCTAAAATTACTTGCTATATCTAGGATATTGAATACTATATTTATTATATACTAGCATGGGTACCTAGCGTTGCCGTTGGTTACATGAAGTCCCGTTTGGAACACAACCGCTATACTAATCATTTTCATCATGGGCAACGTGGATACCCCCATAACAATTCCAAAAATAACGGATAAAAACATCACCCCCAAAAAGAAGTATGTGATACCCTCTCTACCAGATATTTCAGCAGAAGGGATACAAAGAGAAGAAACTATTCCCCGAATATTGAGCACATGAAAGACCCCCACACACAAAAATAATAAATAATAAAAAATAAATTATGACAAGTTTTGTTTCAATAAAAATAGCAGCGAATGCCCGTGCGATCGCAAAAAAAAAATAATAGCAAAGTAGGCAGAACCCCTAAAAAATGAAGATCTACTAAAATTAATTCCAAAAACGATTAAATGAAATTTTTCGTCATTGTTATACCCCCATGTAAGTTGTCATATTTGGGGGTTCGTTTTGTTTATGAAATTGTTAGGTGAAAGTACAGAGTGGTCTCATAAAAATTAATTAAATTTATCGTTATTTGATGTTTTAAATATAATTCCAGCCCTCCTACCATCACAAAAAATACAAAAAAAAAACAAAAACAAATTGTATTTGGCAGGTTTTGTCGCCTCCCCTCGATCGCCAAACTTGAAAATATGCTAGAGGTGACAAGTCTCGTTGAACGCTTGGTGGCCAAAATGTGGGTGTTCATTTTACGTTAAATTAATATGGAAAAGTGAAACACTACTCATAAATTTTAATTTTCTTTCTTGTCTAAATTTCTTTCATAGTATTTATAAAGGCTATTTAAACGTATTAGGCCAAAAAAAAGTAGATCTTTATTTTTTCTACGTTGTTGACATCGTAAAAAAATACCGATTTCTGTATAGTCGTTTTTCGAATAATAAAAACAAACGCATGAAATCTTTTCTTCAGTTTTTCGTAAGTGTTTTTATTATATTTAAAAAAAAAAACAATTAACGCCAAACATTTTTCTATCTACTCGGAATTATTTTCTCAAGTTAGAAATTTATTGAGATTACCAAATTATTTTATTAGGTGATAGTTTTTATTTTTTGTTTATGTTCCGAAGGGGAAAATAACTCTAAAACCAAGATTATTAAAAAGTCGATGTTGGAATAATAATTCCAAATAAATTGAATTAAATATGTTAGCAATATAATTATATCTTAAAATTTATTAAATAACGATTTTAAATAGAACACTTATAACAATTCTTTTGCTAGAAACATTAACTAAGATACCGCTATTTAATAAAATCGATTTTTCTTAATGTAATATGCAAATGAGATGATCTCTTTATTGTATCTAGTTTGCAAGAAAGATACTAGACATAGAAATAAATGAGAGAGTAAAATAGAGAACCTTTTGTGTATATTAAACAAATTGTGAACAAACAACCAAACAGACAGGGATACGAATTTATATATAGAGAGATGTATTACTAGATATGATGGTGTGGTGTGCTATTATTAGTATGACACCCAGAGAAAGTAGATTTTCTGGTATAAAAGAGTATAGCAAAACACAGTGGCATTGTTTTTTTTACCAAACCTGCTCTATACAGAATATTCAGAAATTTAGAGTGACTAACGTGTTTTCCTGAAAATATGAGGGAGGTCTTACTTGTCACGCCTCCTATTTTTTATTCTGTCCGAATGGAGAAAATGGGATTCGAAACTGTATTATTATGATGATTGAACTCATGCATTCAAGAACTAAAAGGTTAATCTCTCTGTTACGATGGACGTGTGTCGGAAGCAGAGATGTGTCATTGAATATCTGGCAGAATTGCATAGAAAATAGTTATTACCTTATTGAAAAATAAATCCTGGAGCACAAGTAGTCGCTCGTATAAATGGTACTATTCCTGTTCTCGTGGCTCCTCAACAGTAATATATTTCTTTTGGAACGACCCTCGTATGAGTAACAATATCATTATTTTTTTTCTATGGAGGGAATAAAACGTACTTGACACAAACACGTACTTGGCCGGAGGAACTTAAACAAAGTTGATATATGAGAGAATAAATAAGAGTAAAATGTCAGGAAAATATTCAGCGATTCCTATGCGGTTCATCAATGTTCGGCTATGTATAGAATATCTGATCTGGTTCGAGATTCCTCTAATACATTTATATTATACGCATGCACCGCGACCTACAATATATATATATATATATATATATATATATATATATATATATATATATATATATATATATATATATATATATTACATCATACATATAGAATTCGATCAAAAACTGACTCTATAATAATATATACTAAATCTGCATAAATTGAATTCAAATGCTAGCTTAGATTAATACTTTTGCAGTTTTAACGAAAGAACCACGATGATAATAGAAGGTTTAAATTTATGCTGAACACCCAGAGAATGGCAACATCATTATATTCCAAATTAAAGGGTCCAGCTGTGGAATTTTCGCAGATTCTGTTAGTTATTTATTCGTATTTGTCGCTATTGATTAAAGCATAGCAGAAATAAAATAGGGCAGAGTTCATCATATTGAAATGATTTTAACACAAATGATGTAAAACACAATGAGAGTAATAATGATTTAACTTATATTAACTTCATTGGGCTTGTTTCGGAGTTCTCCATGGAGATCAATTGTTAATATTGAAAGCAATTACGATCGAGTTGTAATGGAAAGATAAGCAGTCAAGCGACAATGTGTTATACTCTTGGGAGGTATTGGTCTTACGTAAAATATAAATGAGAAAGCCAAGGAAAGTATCCTCTAATTATTGCATCTAACTAAAGGATATGTAACCGAGTAATTACAACTTTATTTCACAGAGGAATGGGTGTATAAATTTTCTACACACGTGCATCGTTGTAAACCGTGCTTAGTGATAAAATACGCAAGGTGATCATTTAATAGCCGCTACGTATTCTCCATCATCATTACAATTAATTAGACCAATCGCCCTTCCGTGTTTACAAACAAATCTGACATTATTTATTTGCTTTATAAAGGGTCATTCAAAGAACAGGAACAGAAAATAGATTGACTAATAATAAGTGATAAAGAAAGACAATGATTGAAATAAATAGACAAGCAGAAATACAGATTTCCATCTAAAATCGCTCTATATAGCAACATTGTACACAATAGCAGGCACTTCGAGATCGTCAGCGTTCGTCTCTGTTTACGTCTAATGTCACGGGAAAACGAGGCCGAACATCTTCCAGTCGGAAGTCAGGCGGTTTGATCGATTTCTTTGGTCACATTTGACTCAGAGTGGAGGTTCTGCTCACCCCCTTTCTATCCAAATAACTCGTAGGCTATCTAAGAGAAATAGTCCAAATATGTAACTAACATTAGTTATATAATATTAAAAATTCAATATCAATATTAGAATTGCTAGCCTTTGACCATAACTCATTATATCGTTAGGTTGGTTGGTTGTTTTGTTTCACCATATCAACCCTTTTCGGGTTATTTAATGCTGAATCCAAAGAATTTGAAGAACATTTTTTCATGGAATATATTTGTTGTTTTCAAGTCGGTTTCTATTTAAGCCATAGTTGGGACCCTAACAGGTGCTACCACTCCGGGTCAGAGTGGACCTGGGAGCAATAGTAATTAAAGGGTGGCTCCACACTCCCCAAAGGCCGCAAGCTGGGGTCTCACCACTGGATATAGTTTAAGGTCATATCACGGACCTATATCGTAAGGTAAGAATGGGTGGTCTAACATTTTTTGCTATAATTTTAAACAATATTTAACCTTTACGAGATAGAAGTCTACTAAATGACCCCTGACATAAAACACTCACAACACAAACAAATACACACGCACATACATACACACACACACACACACACACACACACACACACACACACACACACACACATATATATATATATATATATATATATATATATATATATATATATATATATAAAGAGACAGACAGACAAACAGATATTGTTATTCTTGATCGCATTTGTGTGAGAAAGTTCTATAGTCGTTTTCGTCCATCTATTTTTTCTGGCGAGTTCTTTCAACGGATTTTTTCAGCCGGTTCAGGCAGTTTTCGATTAATGTTTCGTTTACAATTTTGAAGCTTCAGTTCAAATTATCTTTAAATTACATGAAATACTTAAGCGTCTCCTGTGTATTAAAAAAAATGGGTGTTAACAAATTATCAATGGTGTACAGTAGATTTTACAAAATGGTATGGAATGACAACTTTGCTTCTTTATAATTTATAAATTAATATTACAATATATATATATATGTATATATATATATATGTATATATATATATATATATAGAGAGAGAGAGAGAAAGAGAGAGAGAACACGAGATAGATAGATATACATATGAAACAATTTGTGCACATAAAAGCATACATATTTTTATGAAAATGTACCTGAAGACAACAGCCGAAAATAAGTTGAAAGTACTTGCAACAAAACAGAGAGACGAAAACCACTAAGAAACTTCTCACACAAATCCGACGAGGATATAAGGATGATTACACGAAAACTGGGGAAAAAATTAAAAATAAGACGATTAAGCAAAACACACTTAGTGGTAGTAAACAATATCTGTCTAAATGAGAGCATGGTGCCTCTCTCTCTCCCTCCCTCCCTCCCTCCCTCACTCTCCATATATATATATATATATATATATATATATATATATATATATATATATATATATATATATATATATGCATTTCGTGCTTACATATCGTCAATGTAGAAAATAGAAATTATGGCCGGTCAAAGGATTTGAACTCAGTCACAAACTTAACTATTGTTCAACTAGACACACACAAACACACGCACATGCACACGCGCGCGCATATATATATATATATATGTGTGTGTGTGTGTGTGTATATATATATGTATATGTGTGTATATATATGTGTGTTTGTGTATAATTAAAAAATAAATATAAAGTTCCCTATTGACAACAAAATGGCTGGGATGATTCTTTAAATAATTCGTATATACTTTATGTGCATGTTAGTATACTAATATAGCTTTTGTATTGGAATGTCCTCGATTTGTGTAGATACACTTCTAAACACCTGCGCAACGCCGACACCTATGCTAGTATATATATGAAAGTGAACGTGTCTGTGTGTGTGTCTCTGTGTGTGTCTGTGTACATTTCCCTACGCAATAACTCTGTCAATTTTTAGTCTATAGATTCGAAATTTGATATACAAAGTACTGAGATTTGGAAAAATCGATGTGATCGGTTTTTGGCCAGAAATTTGGCGATTAAGGGGTCAAAATTCAAGGATTTGACCTTTGTGAACTCTACCAAACTCCTCCGACAATTTTGGGTCTAAACACTTGAAATTTTAGATATAGGTTCCGTGGACATGGATCTGACTTAATAACTTGATTTAAGTCCAAAACAATAAACTTTAAGGGAGCATAATAGGTGTCAAACTATAAAAAAATTAACCTCTGCGGTCTCATCCAAATCACTCAGACAATTTCTGGTCTAAATATTTGAAATTTTACATAAAGAGTATTCACAAATAGGGCAAGCTTTTTCATCAGTTTGGTTCGAAAATTTGTAGGTGCCAATATATAAATGTAAGTATGTATGTGTGTTTGCATGTCTGCTTTAAACTTTCAATAGAGGCGACAGAGTTTAACAGGATTAGTATCGTTTTAAAGTTCGATCTTTCAGACGACAAATATCGAAAAATTGGCTAAAAACATTAATATATTCCCCTTCAACTAGGCACTTTTCATCAAGTGGGGGTCACTTTTTCCGCCGATATTTTTAAAAGTTATTCCCTCCTTTAGATTGTCTAGCCTTAATTTTTAAAAATTGTCGCTCCTGGTTTGGCGGTGGTTGTAAAAGCATACACTTTAGGCTTTACCCCGTTCTTTTCCTACTTTGCAGTAAGGGTTCGAGCCCGCCTTCCTACTACTACTTTTTTTTCTAAACATACACATCCAAATACCCGGGCAACGCCGGGCTAAAATGCAAGTTTATATATATATATGTATATATATATATATATATATATATATATATATATATATATGTATAAAGTTAACACTTCTGTGTGTATATCTGTCTGTCTGTCTGTCTGTGTGCCTGTATACATTTCTCTACGCAATAGCTCTGTCAATCTTTAGTTTACAGACTCGAAATTTGATATACAGGGTACTGATGTTTGGGAAAATATATGTGATCAGTTTTTGGCCATAAATTTTGTGATTAAGGGGTAAAAGTTCAACGATTTGATCTTTGAGAACTCTACCAAACTCCTCCGACAATTTTGGGTCTAAACACTGGAAATGTTAAATATAGATTCCTTGGATATGGATCTAACTTAATAACCAGAATGGAGTCCAAAAAATAAATGTTAAGTGGCCATAATAGGAATCATATTTAAACACATTCACAGTTTGTTTTTTTTGTTTTTTTTTTGCTCAACATGCACCACAAAAACCGGGGAAACGCCGGAGTGAAATGCTAGTATATATATATATATATATATATATATATATATATATATATATATAAAAGTGAAAGTGCCTGTGTATCTGTGTGTCTGTGTATCTGCGCATTTCTGTGTCTGTGTGTCTGTAATTTCCCTACGCAATAACTCTGTCAATTTTTAGTTTACAGACTCGTAATTTGATATACAAAGTACTGACATTTGGGGGAAAATATGTTCGGTTTTTGGTCAAAAATTTGGGGATTAAGGGGTGAAAGTTCAACAATTTGATCTTTGAGAACTCTACCAAATTCCTCCGACAATTTTGGGTCTACGCACTTTTACATATAGGTTCCTTGGACATGGATCTAACTTAAGAACTTGATTTAAGCCCAAAACAATAAATTGTAAGGAGTCATAATAGGGGGCAAAAAATGGACCTCTGCGGTCTCTTCCAAATTACTCAGACAATTTCTGGTCTAAATATTTGAAATTTTACATAAAGAGTATTCACAGATAGGGCAAGCTTTTTTATCAGTTTGGTTCGAAAATTTGTAGTTACCAATATATAAATGTATGTATGTATGTATGTGTGTTTGCATGTCTGCCTTAAACTTTCAATAGAGGCGACGGATTTTAACAGGATCAGTATCCTTCTAAAGTTCGATCTTTCAGACGACAAATATCGAAAAATTGGCTAAAAACATTAATATCTTCCCCTTCAACTGGGCACTTTTCTACATGGTGTGTCACTTTTTTCGCCGATATTTTTAAAAGCTATTCTGTCGTTTAGATTGTCTAGCCTTAATTTAGAAAAATGTCGACTCCGGTTTGTCAGTGGTTGTAACATCATACACGTTAGGTTTTACTCCGTTCTTTTCCTCCTTTGTGGTACGGGTTCGAGCCTGCCTTCCTATTTCCACGTTTTTTTTGCTTTTTCTTTTTTTGCTCAACATACACATCCAAACACCGGGGCAACGCTGGGCTAAAATGCTAGTATATATATATATATATATATATATATATATATATATATATATATATATATATATATATTTATATATATATACACACACATATATACATATATATATACATATATAAATATATATATATATATATATATATATATATATATATATATATATATATTATACTAAAATATTTTTCAAAACGACATCCTTCATGAAACTACTTCATAAATTAATTGGGAATAGATAGTAGTTTCCGGATCATGTGTAAGCAACTTTGTGCTAAATATCTCTGTCAAGTTGTACTTCATTATGCGACCGTCACCAAATACATGATTTAATAGAAATAACAAAGCATGTTCAACGTAAATCGTGCGTCTCATTGCACGATTTAGGTGAGCGTAAAACCGTAGAGTTATCTACACATAAAGATATCTACGTCAAATACTTCAGTATTAGCATCTAAACTGCACACCGCATCAGAGTTGGCTCTCATATGTTATTTAGTTTTGCTCTATACTATGTATAAAGAGCTCTACGACCTGAAAACTAAACTCCTTGCTCATCACTAAAACGTTATAGGTTGGTTGTTATTCCCAATCTCATAGATAATGCAGAACCGATGTCCAATAACCCTTTAAAACGCGAGACACTTTCATGAATCTATACGATTTCTTCTCACATTATACATATATTAACACCAGAAATGTTTCGTTACTTTACCATAGTCTTTTAAAATTCTCTGAATATAGTAAGCAGAAATTAACATCTATTTCCTGGTTCAATATATGTAACTATTTTCGAAAGTTTATTATGAATTTGGAGAACACCTCACGCGGCGTTGCACGGATAACGTAAATAGTTCTGTATACATGCTGTTACAAGTCCGTAACGAACCCATTTTTGTGATGAAAGTAGAGGTTAAATTTTTTTTTATGTGAAAGTAAAATAAATATTAAATACAATATTTTTATATAAGTAAATATGTAAATAAACTGGGTCATCTCAGTTTGACAATAAAGCTTTTAAATATAATTCCTCACTATTATTTTAGAACAGGTACTTTTAAATAAACTCCTTCTTCTATAGCGTTTAATAGGAACTAATCAGCACCCCCAAAAGTTGATTAAATCCGATTTTAAATTGCCTACATAAATTACATATAAATGAATTCAACACTTAAATAAAACACCACTATTATCTAAAGAATGCGTATTCGTAGACTACTCATCAATATCGAATCTGTATAGGAACATTCTAACTACTAGTGCTACTACTGCTAGTACTACTAACACTAATACTACTAATAATAACACACTTAAGGATAAGAAAAGCCATTATAACAGATAATAATAATATAAAAAAATATTTTTTTTTACATGGGGGTCACCACTTATCAAGGCCTGGAGGCCACTCAGGAGTAAGGGTTATTGCGTGTACAGTAATCAATGAGACAGTATTGTAGTAATCATTAGTATTGGAGATTTGATAGATTGTCTTACTTAAGAAGGCGGATTGTCAGGAATTTGTTTATGTTGGATTTGAAGACATCCAAGTTGTAGTCAGGTGGGAAACAGGCGAACGGAAGAGAGTTCCACAATCGTGCACTTCTGAGAAAGAAGTTCTGCTCATGGAATCCACGTTTGGATTTAGGCACAGATAAAGAGTGGGGGAAATTATTGACAGTAGTTTCCATGACATGTGTTGGCGAGGGGGGAAGAGAGATTGGAGCTCAGACGAGCACTTTCCATGGGAATAACGATAAAACAAAGACAGGCTCACAATGTCTCTTCTGTGGGAGAGAGGCTGCAGAGAAGAGAAAATTAGAAACATTGGTCTTATAAATTAAAATAAACATACTAAATATTTTTGTTTATAAAAATGAACTTAAAAGGGTTTAGCGTACATTAAAAATTAGTGGCCTTCTCATATATTCTCGAATGAAGTATAAGCTCTAAAAACGTCTTCACGGTAATGTTAGTATTTTGTTTCTAACACAAAAAGGTATTATGCTAAAAATGCAAAACGATCGTTAATAGATTAGAATTACGAAACTTCTATCTTTACACTTCATCAAAGTAAAATATGATCATAGCACTATTAGTCGTGAAAAACTAAATCCCAGTAGATTGGCGGTTATAAGAGCAGATATTAATATGCTAGTATAATTACTGCTACTTTCATTTGGGAATAATAGCTTACATAGAGAAAGGGTAGGACATTTTGAAAGAAATATATAAAAACATATTTCCTCGAAACAAGTTCGATAATTTTGCATAGGTTGTTGGCGGAACAGATTAACAGAGAAAGTGTCAGCCCAAAACATTTAATATTTAAATATAGAGTAGAGAATCCGCTTTCTATACTAAATAGATCTAACAAATTACGACGTAATTGATTGAACACAGAGCGGATAATCGAACCACCATATTTCACACCTGAAAATTATGCGTGTAATATAAAACAAAATAAATATAGTAGTATCTTAATAAATTTATGGTGAACAGTGTTTGTGCTTTTTTAATGATTACGTTGTCGTATCATAAAAAGAGCGTTTGGTTGTATTGTCTATTTATAAAGGATTAAGTGTTTGATTATCTTATCAGAGTTAATGTCGTTGTGTGTGTGTGTGTGTGTGTGTGTGTGTGTGTGATCGTCCGGTGGTATTTCTATTACATATGTTCATATGCTGTTATGTGTGAATATGTGTGTGACATGTCATGTATCTTCAATATACCTTCTGCCATTTCGTTGGTCCATCTGGAAATTCTCGTATGGGAGGGAGACTTGATACCTGTTTTGGGGGACGAAGATTTATGTCACTCCAAGACAAGAAATTGGTTCTATAGTTTTTTTATTCACCTTCCAGTTTGTTCGCAGAAGTAAGGAAAGTGAATTTGGCCTGTGTTGTTTTTTTGTTTCTATGTCTTATTTCTACCACGTCAGCGAAGGGGAGGAGACAACGGCGAAGCCCGTCCTCTCTCTTCCAAGTCCCAAACAAATCTCTTCGATTCAGCTTACCTGATCACATGACTCACACGCAATCCAATCAGCTGATCTTGACTTCCGGTCAACGTGTCTCAATACAACTTACACATCTCCCTCTCTCTCTCTCTCTCTCTATCCATTCTCTACCATTCCTTCCCCCATTATTTATAAAAATGTATGACGTAGACATACCTTTTTTACTCCCCACTTTTTCTAAGGGAATCCTAAGCTCACCCCTCTGGCAAAGTAGCTGCCATACCATTATTCAATAAATCATAATTCAAATAAATAAAATTACATCCACAAATAACACCATGTGGCGAGAATCCTTGCGCCATCAAAGGTCAACAACTCTATGTAACCCCATGGCGTTTATCTCGCATCTTAGGATCATGCAGAGATCACGATATCTCTCGTTACGCTATAACGCGTTTCCACAAGCACATGACTCATACGAGATAAAAGATTTCTCTCATAACATTACGAGGGCATTTTCGTACGTCTCCCGCCGAATTACGTATCCGGAGAAAAATCCCACGAAAAAAACGACACACAAAAAAAATTCTACATCCATTTCGAAAATTAGAATAAATATCGACTGAACCTTTGACTCTTCCAAACATAAGAACTAGTTGACTCCTTATTCAACCCAGTAGTTTGTCTTTTTTTCCTACACTGCTTAAATCTTATTTCTTTCTCTTTTTTCCTATTTTATCATTATTATTACTATCATTATTACTTAATTAACAACATGTTCTTACTTATAAATTAATCATTATTTTAATAAACACCAAAAGCAAAGATTCACTCCTCCTCAATTCTGCGAAAAAAATACATGTTCATGAACAAGAAAAAATCCTGCACAATTCAGATGTGAGAAAACATCAATCGCATGAAAATAAAAATTAAAAAAAAAATTCTTATAATCATTCACAAAGTCTCATCTCACCAATAAAAGTTACAAATAACAAAACATAGATTCGTGGAAACCCAAAATTGTCAGCAAATTCTGAGGTGGGTTACATCACCTTTTACCACCTCACAGAATCTCAAAAATAAAAAAATAAAAAAATCACAGTCGTTTACAAAAACGACATAGACATTTACAATTAAAATACATAGTCGTTTCCAAATACAAAAAAAAAACCCGACTCACTTATAACTTTCAGAAAATACTTCATAAAACAAAATTCAACACAAAATAACAATCGATGGAAACTAAAATTGTCCATGACACCCAACACTGGGGTTTCTGAAAAAGAAAAAAAAATCACCTTTTACTTATCCAAGTGATTTTTATTATGGCCTCTTCTGCCATTTTCTCTTCCGCCATTTACGCCACGTCAGGGGAACTGTATGTGCTCCCTTATGTTGGACAGAAATATATTTTGATCTGTTATATTGGAAAAAAATGTTCAGGTCGGTAACTGCGACTGCCTTCCAAGGCATATAGCCCAGCCAAAAATATCGGGATTCCACCCATGGATTTTTCCATGTTGATCCTACTCGAAATAACAGAATCCCATCACCCAAAGACAACACTTGTGTTTTTTCTTTTTTTTTCTTGAGCTAAGAAACATATATTTTAACCTTTCATAAAACAGCTTACATCGATTTACATAACAATGAATAACATTTTTCCACACCAGAAAAAAAATTCTTACGAAAAAAAACCGTAAAATTAGAGAAAAACAATTTCACATTAGCAGAAAATGTCCCTTGTTTGTTGACAAAAAAAATACACATTGGCCTTCCTAAAAGTACGCGAAACTTTTACAATTTAACAATTGCCACATTTTAACTGTATATAATTGTTTAACTTTTAAATTCATAGCAAGTATCTATGATTGACGTATTCTGGTAACATTTCATTCACACTCTGTAACTAAAGTTCATATGTTCTATTTCTTCTTTTTTTCTTTATTTCTGTTTTTACATTGACTGCATATTCCAAATCAACAATTTATTATCATTTCTTTTTCAATTTCCTCTGTTTATTATTCTACACCGTCACATAACATTTTTTCTTTTTGTGTTTTCATATTTAAAATCAACAATTCGTTATCTGTATGTCGATCGAGCTATCTGTTTTTTCTTATTTCTCTTAATTTACTTAATTTAATATAACTATATATAATTTTAATGTGTCTTTTTTACGTTGCGTCTATATATTTTTTTCATCAATGTCCAATGAAAGGACCCTGCGTTGTTTTTTTTTCTTCAATTTTCTTTTTCTTTTCATTTTTATGTGAAGTGTACAATATTTTTACCGCCGATGTGTCTATATAATATTTTTTAATGGTAACCACCAGGTACGAGGTTTTTATCCACACTCTTGTCTGAGCGTTCTGGTTCAAGAACAGCAGGAAATGAGTGTTTGTTACGTTGTCGTATCATAAAATGAGCGTTTGTTGTATTGTCTATTTATAAAGGATTGAGTGTTTGATTATCTTACCAGAGTTAATGTCGTTGTGTGTGTGATCGTCTAGTGGCATTTCTATTACATATGTTCATATGCTGTTAAGTGTGAATATGTGTGTGACATGTCATGTATCTTCAACATACCTTCTGCCATTTCGTGGGTCCATCTGGAAATTCTCGTCTGGGAGGGAGACTTGATACCTTTTTTGGGGGACGAAGATTTATTTCACTCCAAGACAAGAAATTGGTTCTATAGTTTTTTATTCACCTTCCAGTTTGTTCGCAGAAGTTTGGAAAGTGAATTTTACCTGTGTTGTTTTTTGTTTCTAGGTCTTATTTCTACCACGTCAGTGTTCGTCCCCCCAGCGAAGGGGAGGAGACAACGGCGAAGCCGTCCGCTCTCTCCTAAGTCCCAAACAAATCTCCTCGATTCAGCTAACCTGATCACATGGCTCACACGCAATCCAATCAGCTGATCTTGACTTCCGGTCAACGTGTCTCAATACAACTCACACCTCTCCCTCTTTCTTCCTCCCTCTCTCTCTCTCTCTCTCTATGCATTCTTTAACAGAAACAAGTTCGATAATTTAGCATAGGTGGTAGGCGGAACAGATTAACAGTAAAAGTGTCAGCCCAAAACATTTAATGTTTAAATATAGAGTAGAGAATAAGCTTTCTATACTACATAGATCTAACAAATTATGACGTATTTGATTCAACAGAGAGCGGATAATCGAACCACCAAATTTCACACCTGACAAATTATGCGTTTAAAACAAAATAAATATAGTAGTATCTTAATACATTTATGGTGAACAGTGTTTGTGCTTTTTTAATGATTAAACACCTTATCTTTTTTAAATCGAGTAGTTTACTAAATCGCTTGTGACCACAATATTTTAGAGTCTTCATAATACCGAATGCACTTATTGTGTATTAATCACGTGATTAATGCAGACATTAATGCACTTTATTGCTTTTTCGGAAAATCAATCTCATTGAGAAAAAGAGAAAGAGTAGTATTCCTTATGGCCTTATCCGCAAGTTGTCAGCAGATGCATTTGTCTAAGTTTAGCGCAATTTGATATACAAAATAATTTTCATTTCTCCTATTTTGTCCTCACATTCCATGAACATTCAATGAACTAGTAGTATTTTAATACATTTATGGTGAACAGTGTGTGTGCTTTTTTAATGATTAAACACATTATCCTTTTTAAATCGGGGAGTTTACTTAATCGGCTGTGACCACAATATTTTAGAATCTTCATAATATCAAGTGCACTTATCGTGTATTAATCACGTGTCAGCTGATGTATTTATCTAAGGATAACGTAATTTGATATACAAAATAAATCTCATTTCCCTTATTTTTCCTTACATTCCATGAACATTCAATGAACAATGTTAATGGGATGAACATTATAGGTGTTTTTAGGGCAAGGAGATGCGTTATCAATTCATCGTAGAACAATTCGGGTGAAGTGTTCTAAACTATATACTGTGTGAAGATTCAGAAATGTCCTACAACGTTTATATATATTTAATACACCCGTTTTACTTTATTCTCATATTCAATCAAATTCTAAACCGGAAATGGTATTATATCCATGTACCAATAGAACGATAATATATAAACATTACTTGCCATTAATACGAAACTAAATCTAAACGTAACATCTTTACAAGGCTGTTACGGCCATAATATAAATATAGATACCAAACTTATAAAAATTCCTTTTACAAAAAATAATTAGGAAATAAAGGAATTTAGGAACACAAAAAATGGGATATATTTAAAAAAGTATTTTTCTTTTTTTAAAATGGCTTAGGGCTCCCAGTAAAAACTTCACATAACTCTGTTCTTAAATAAGGATACGAAAATTAGGCGATACATTAATATTTAAATGGGCTTTTCCGTAACCACAACCAAGGTAAATGTTTCTCGCATGCTTTTCCCCTTATGGATCCCCCCGCCCTTTTTTCTTTCTATTCAAAAAATACTACATTGCCTAAAGTGTGTTTATTCATAAAATCTGCGGAAATGCTGATTTTTGAAAATTTTCAAACGATATAATGCTTGAAATTGTCGAACTAGCTATTGAAACAATTGTAACGTAAAATGAAATACACCTTTTGTTGCCATCAACATCTTGTCTTGAAGTCTTGATTTTGCACACACAGTATATTAATGCTCAATTATGAAATGTGCTAATTTTGTAGCTTAATCCTTAAGTCAACTACTTTTGGCTTACAACCTATTGGTATATGAACATTTACTGAATTACACGAACTCAGTATATTACATGTAAGTCTCTATATATATATATATTTATATATCTATATCTATATATATTTATATATATATATATATTTATTTATTTACACACGAGACGCTTCAGTAATTTAAGTAATTGAAATGTTATTTGAATTTAACGATATAAAAGTATCCAGAGTGTAAACGAAACAATAATCGAAAATTGCCTGAACACGAATGAAGAAAATCAGTTGAAAGTACTTGATAAAAAAAAACAGATAGACGAAAATGACTAGGGGCATTTCTTGCACAAATTCCACCGCGATATTAGAACGGCCATACGAAAAATGGAGAAATTACGAAACAAGGCAATTAAGCAGAAACACTCAATGCTGTTTAACAAGGTATGTCTAAATAAAAACATGCTGTCAAAGTACGATATATATATATACATATATATATATATATATATATATATATATATATATATATATATATATAAGTCATTCAATGAATTTTACAAATTTATAACGTGAAATGTTTGAATTTAAAATCAAAAGATTTCTATTATTCTATGTAAGACAATGAATACATTTGAAATATTATAACTCTTTATCCTATAGGATTTCGATGTCTACCATCTCTTTAGAGGAGAAAATATTAACAAATATGTTTTCTTTTTAAATCTGGAGTATTTGTATGCTTCAGTTCATTATATTTAAATTACTTGAAATAGTAAAGCTTCTCAGGTTTAAGAAAAATCATTTTACTGTGTTCAGAAAGTGGCTAAAATAAATGGACAACGGTTTAAAAGTGTGATTAAAAATTGTATGGAGTTTATAGTTTTAAAGAAGAAATATTTATTAACTAATGAAGTAAGATTACAACATATATAGATATACCTATGCAACTATATGTGCATACACACACTCATACACACACGCACACACATACACACAGACATATATATATATATATATATATATATATATATATAGTCATCCACATACAGTATTGTTTCGCTCTTTCACAGCTAATCGGTTCGGCTAGACGAGGAACTACCTCAATCCAAGATCGAAACCTGACCGCCCAAACGATAGTCGAAGCTCCTAAACGTTGCGCTATTTGTGTGCTTTTTTTACACAGGCATCACCACATTATGAAGGTCAAGATGCCACTCGAAGATACGGGTTAAAGAGTATACAGTAGATATTGGACAATATAGTATTCATTGGTAATGAAAATTCGGTAAATTTGTTAACTTAGGGCGTTTTGCAATTATGTTTGTTGTTCCTTTGTTATTTATTTTTTCTAAAATCCGATTGCTGCATCGGAAAGCCCAGTTAAAAATACATAATATACTTTGTTATTTTCTTTAATTTAATCCTTTTTTTAGAATTTATTAGACAAAATTTAACTTTTATTTTACCGTGCCAATAAATATGATCATCACTGTATATATATATATATATATATATATATATATATATATATATATATATATATATATGTATATATGTGTGTATGTGTGTGTGTGTGTGTGTGTAAAATAAGGAAAGGAAACACCAGACAAGAGAAAATGAGGCTCATTTCACTGACAAGGAAAGGATTACAATAGCTGCCCAACATCTTAGGTTTGATTACCATTGCTTAAAAAAAATGAGTGATCTCAGTAATAAAAAAATGCAGGTTCTCCCATACAGAAGTAACTAGTTTGAGACTACATTTAGCTGAAACGTGCTGAAACGTGCTGCTAGGGGAAGGATACTCCACAAAACGACACAATGGAATGTGTAAATACTTCCATAGGTCGATCTGTAAAACATATCGAAAGCAGAAGCAAATTCTTACAACATATACCAGAAAGAACATTCGGAATAAGTGATATATATATATATATATATATATATATATATATATATATATATATATATATATATATATATATAATCATTAGAGCTACGTTCCTAGAATATGAAACAAAAACGTCTTACATATGGGGCAAGGAGAAGAAAGATGCAAGACTAATAGAAGTAAGATGGTGCTTGGTGAAAGTGACAAACGAAAAAATTACAAAATTACGATATCTTTTGTATGACATAAAAAGAAATTGCAATCTGATGAATATCTCTACCATGCCAGGATTCATAAGAGCAAACGGACTCATGAAATAGAATTTAAAAAACAACCTAATATACCCAGTGAACCAAGTGCAGAGAGATTTAAACAATTGCACTTGAAAAGTCCGCCAGATTCTTAAAATAAGGTCTATCGGTCGAAATATATAGGATGACTTGAGAATTTTTTACGAATCCGAGATGATGCCTAATCACAAGTCTGAAAAAAAAACTGTTGAGAAAATGTAAAACAAAAACATTAAGCTCCTGAATTCATATTCAGAATAAAGTGAATTGTTAACTAAGTGGTATAGTTTTGGCTTCTATCAGACATATAGCACTGGTTTAGTAATAAGTTAGTAAGTGTTCAAATGAAAATGATTATACTGAAACCAAATTAACAAAGGATTTTAGTAATAAGAATAGTTTGGAACTATTAGATTTTAATGTTTTCCAAGGGAGAATACTGACGGGTGGCTTTATTGAGAATTTCAACATGATTTACGATTTGTCTAATTGCGGAACTGATTTTTTTATTTGTTCTTAACATTTATTGGCCGTAGAGATTTCGACAGATAATCTATCTTATAATTTAATTTGCCGTCTAATAACGAATATATATTTTTGGAACACAATAAAGATTTCACAAATGTGGACAATTTTAGAATAGATAGCATTTTAATGCTTACTCTAGAGAGTTTGAATGATTACTCCTGTGGATACGGGTTCTTTGTACACGGGTTTGTCAGAATAGTCTGGCATTAAGGTATTTTTCTTTACAAGTAAGCCTTTACTAAATATACGAAGAAGCACATTAGCCGAAACATTGAAACACCTTTATGACAAGCTACACACTGACTCATATAGAAAAACCACGTTTCTTCTATTAAGATTGATTCCAGTAACTTCACCAACCTGTATACGTAAGCAGAGTAGATTGTTTTCTCATTCTAAAACTATAAAAAATCGAACAAAACATAGAACAACGATTACAAAACTATATTGACAATTAGAAAGGGGATCAAATATTATTGCCAATAATTATAATTTTAAGTTTTGCACAGAAGAATATTACATAAACACCAGGAGCACCTATGAGCAAGGGAACTCTTTATTAGGGAGAATTTCCTGTAGATATATGGAAACAAGACAATAAATAGGGAATTCAGAAATAATAGTTATAGGAAACTATTTCTTCGATTAATTGTTTCGTAAATAAAAGTTAGTGATTAGCAAGTTTTTGAACCCTTCAAAAGAGGTATTGCGTGAACGATGTGGGAGCTGAAATGTGAATACTTCTTTGTTGGGTAATCATAAGTCGTGTTAGTTAATTTTTGTATGAATTCATTAAGTTTAGAACTTAATTTAGTAATTATTAGGGCTATGGCAACAGCATATACTTTTCGTTGTTTTGACCTTCGATTGTGTATCCGTTGATATCTTACATACTTTATATAGAGCTATGTGGTTCTCGTTTTATTAACTGTGTCTAACTATATCGGATATATACTCAGGTGACAAAAAATGGAAACAATATTCTGTTGTCACAGCCCTAGTAATAATTTTTGAAAAACTGATATTTCTCAGCGAACTTCATGATACTGTGCGTTTCTGAATGTTTGAGATGAGGATTGTTTATTCGAATTATTTGGATTAATTGAACTACTGTTCTGAGATTGTTTTATGCTTTAAAAATTCCATTTACTGGGTTTATACAATGTAATTTGCAATAGAATCATCAAGTTACGCATCGTTTACGGACTTTTAATTCTTCAATTAGCTGGTCTATGTATAGTAATTTTAATATTAATTCAAAGTATGCAATATTACCACATTGACAATGATGTAACCTTTTAACATAATATTGCATAAGAGTAACGATTTTTGCAGGAATGATATATTGGTGCAAATATCCTAAGATCACAGAACATAAAATTTTCTCTGTTAAAATTATTTACATAGTTTGCACCAAAACGACTGCTCTAAAAAATCGTCCGTTCACTGTATTATATATATATATATATATATATATATATATATATATATATATATATATATATATATATATATATATATATATATTTATTTAGGCAGCATTTTTCATCTACACAACAATTTTTAAAGAAAACAGAGAGATTTTGTATAACTATACCTTTTAATATTTAACATTTTTCCGATTATGTTTTTGTGTATAGACCATTTATTATAGATTATGTGTATAAATATTTATTATAGATTATGTGTATAGGTCGTTATTATAGATTATGTGTATAGATAAATTATTAGATATTATGTGTATAGATCATTATTAGAGATAATGTGTATAGATCATTATTATAGATTATGTGTATAGGTCGTTATTATAGATTATATGTATAGATCATTATTATAGATTATGTGTATAGATCATTATGATAGATTATGTGTATAGACCATTATTATAGATTATGTGGATTGATCATTTATTATAGATTATGTGTATAGATCATTATTATAGAGTATATGTATCGACCATTTATTATAGATTATGTGTGTAGATCATTATTATAGATTATGTGTATAGATCATTATTATAGATTATGTGTATAGATCATTTATTATGGATTATATGTATCGATCATTATTATAGATTATGTGTATAGATCATTATTATAGATTATGTGTATAGATCATTATTATAGATTATGTGTATGAATGATTTACTATGGATTATGTGTATGGATCATTATTATAGATTATGTGTATAGATCATGTATTATAAATTATGTGTATTGATGATTATTATAGATTATGTGTATCGATCATTATTATAGATTATGTGTATAGATCATTTATTATGGATTATGTGTATAGATAATTATTATAGAATATGTGTATAGATCATTTATTATGGATTATGTGTATCGATCATTATTATAGATTATGTGTATAGATGATTATTATAGAGTATGTGTATAGATCATTATTATAGATTAATAAATGTTCACAGTTTGTTTTGTCTCTTCCAATCATGTTGCGAGTGTGTTGTTTTCATCTTTCCCTAATACATCGTCAGGAATATTTAAGATAAGGTTGTGCTGACAGGGCGAGTGCAAGTAGCAGTTGTATTATAAAAACGGTTAATGCATGCGAAGCCGTTTCTACCCAGTGGACAGAAAGGGAGAGTCTATTTTTTAGGTAAATGAAGGGCCAGAACGGAGTAGAGGGTTACGCATGGCATTTTAAAATGATTTGACTCGTTTGAAAAGTAACCATAATTAGGACAGTTTTCTAAGTCCGAATATATACCGCGTCCAAAATTGTTAATCTTTCATCGTTGGTTTTATGGTGTATTATTTGTGTGTTGCTAAATACAATTTCTCTAACTGCGAAGGTGGGGGGGGCAATTATGTGTTTTTCTGTAAATGTTGTAATATAGCATTATAATCTACATTATGCATAGTAAGGCATTCTCCTGTTGCCTTATCATGCACACGTGCTACATTGCATTTACAGGAAAACATAACTGCCCGTCCGAAGTTAAAGCAATGTTAGTTAGCAACACACAAATAATAGACCATATACATATATATATTTATATATACATATATTTTAATTTATATATATATATATATATATATATATATTTAATTAAAACCTTAGTAACACATGTTAAAAACACTTTAAGAAGACTTAAAAAACATATTTAATTTTTAAAAAGGAAACACAAATAAAGTGGGGTGTCCTTAATCCGCGGAGTTTCGATAAAAATACTTTCCTTCTCATAAGACGGTAGGAATTAGAAAAATTTGGAATTGAATTTTGCTTGCAAAGTATTTACTGGAAGTACAAGTAAGCTGTACAGCTTACTCGAAAAAAAAATAGTGAACAGAGAAAATTCATGTGAATGGATGGTCGAGTGAAGAGTAGAATATCCAATAACGTTTGCGAATAATTGTAATGAAAGTAATAAGCAAAATTAAGTCAAAAGCCTATGTAAGGAATATTTTTCTTAAACACATTGTTTAAAATGGAGAAAACCAACTTGAAGATCAAATAAACCGAAACTTATTAACACCCCCTGCATATATATATATATATATATATATATATATATATATATGCACATAAAGTTATGAACACTACATAGGGGGCGAGCATAGCCGGGCTGAAGTTCTACTTATTGATAAATGTAAAGGTCACAAGGCAAAGGCTAAAGTGAAACAACTTCCCGACAAAAACAGACAGTGAAATTATTAAAGATCTGATATTATCAGAGTTTGTGTGAAAATACGGATAAAGATATCTGGCTTTACAAGGAAATTGTGGACAAAAATGGCCAGAAAACTGTCCAGAAACTTAATGAACACCATTCAAATTTCACAAAAGAGACAACTTATGAAAGTAAATATCTAATACGTAGAGTTCTTCCTAATGTTAGTACAACAGATGATTTTAATGTAGAGCAAGCGGTTGACGTTTTGTATAAATTCAACAATGAAAACATTGTCAAGGTTATCTTTGTTTACAACACTAATGACAATACAGGTTCTGAAGGTGAAATGCTTTCAATTTTAGAATTAAAAAAAAATCTTCACAATGTACCATAATGAGCTACTCTTCACCGACCTTTTTAAGAAATATGAATGGTTGCGCAGAAGTATCTAAAACTTAGTGTCTTCTTATGAGGAAATTTTGCTGAAACTATTGCCATAATTTAACCCCCAAAATCATTTCCATTTGCTCGTTTTTTTGGAAATTGTTTAAATTCATGATCACAGTTGTGATCAATGACACTGTAGATATTTCAAAGGTACGGTTGAGTCTAGATATGCATCCTGAACAATTGGCCCTTTAAATTAAGACAAATTGTTGTACGTTGTCCATCAGGTTCATGTGTTTATGGACTTGTGTTGTATACGCACAAAGGCTCACAACAAAACTTCACAATTTAATTAATGTTATTTTAAATGTGTATGTCACTTGGAGGTTTAAAATTAAAAGAAAAAGTAAATTTCGCAATCAGCAACTGCCCATTTTTAATATGATCAAGAAGATTAATGGACAAGTCTCATGAAATCCAACAAATCACATTTATAGTATATAGGGTAATACCCTTTGTTTCCTGCTTAAAACCTATATATTCCGTGGTAGAATCTGAGGAAATTGAAGTAAGTCAAAAAGCTTTAAATATAATTTAGCCGTTTGATGATTATATATTAATTTCTATATCATTGAATCCGGTCTTTATTCCAATTTATAAAATCGTCTTTAAAATTGTCATCCAATTTCAATATAATTATCTATAATTGATTATAATTATTACAGTAGTTCAGATTGGGATTTTTTTTTTTAATAATTTAATTAAATAATTTTTATATTCATTCAATAGTGGAGACTAAATAAGAAAGAGATTGGACAGAATACAATCTATTCATTTTAATACGCCACATTAGAGAAAATTGCTAGATGTTACATTAAATGGCATTTTCGAACCACAAATGATAGACGATGTTTCTTAATCTGAACTTCCAGAATTATTAGTGAATGGAATCAAGCTTGACTTATTAGATTTGTCTTCACATTCTTGGGAACTATATAAAGAACAGTTAAGTTTACAACAGAAGCTTTATAAAACGGTTTATGATTTTGAAGCAAGGCATAAAGATATAAAAAAAAAGTTTTTGTCAGAAATTGAAACAATCATTGTGGTCAAAGGGGGAAGTATATGAAGCAAGTTGACCCCATATTTAAAGCTCAGTTAAAATGGCGTTTGTTTTTTTCTATTTGTTTATTATATTTGTGAGTATAACATAAGCTTTTTCTAAGATATCCAAATATTGCTGCTAAATTCATAATATTAAAAAGGAGTTTGTGAAAGCAGATACTCAAAATAGAGTAGGCACTGAAATAGAGGGCAGAGTTTCCATTTTAAAATTTCATTAATTGATATCAGTTTTATAATGTAAAAAGACATTCCCGGATTTTACTACTAAAATTATTTGGTTTCCACACTAATACGCAAGCTAATCCTACAAAAATAAAGACTTTTCAGTATATTTTTGTCTGCAATCTTTGATGCAAAGCGCTTAAAAAACATCAAAGTATGTGATCTATTTTTTTAATAGGTCTATATACGACTTTACGTAAGCGCGATCTTATAATATTTCAGGAAAAGTGACATAGCGACCTACCTGATTATGTTTAGATACACACACACACGCATATATATATAATATATATATATACATACATATATATATATGTATATATATATATATATATATATATATATATATATATATATACAATAAGCTGTACTCTGTTTGCATATTGAGCTTTTTTTATTCTGGTGAGATTAAATTATCTATATATAAATACTATTATTTATATAAGATCGAAGTTTACCATTTGGTATATCAGGTAAAAACTACGTCCTGTTGATTTCATTACTATATATATATATATATATATATATATATATATATATATATATATATATATATATGTGTGTGTGCGTGTGTGTGTGTGCGTTCTTGTGTGTGTGTGTGTGTATTTGTGCATTTGTGACTGAAACGTTTTGAAAATATTTATAGAGCATTTTTATAGGATTTGTAAGTAAATTGTTTCATGAATATTTTATTGAGTTGTTTTTATAGAGCAATGTTTACATGATAATTATTAATTGGCAGTTTCATATGGAAATAGTTCATAGAGAAAATGTCAATATCATAAGTTGGTTTGTTTTTCTTCCCTATAGTTTACGTGTATTCAATTTGAAACGTGTGTTTCGTCTCTCATCAAAATTGATAACAATTTTATTTTCTTATTGCAACTTTTTCTGTATGACGCACAACTATTTGTAGAATATTGTTTGATGTTTGTTTTAATTGCTCGACGTATATTATCAGCCAATCATACTTATTGGATACACAAGAATCTCGTCACGTAACTAGTACAAGGCGTATATATTTTAATGTTGTTATCATATACGCAATCGTAAAAAAATGTTTGCGCATACAAACACTGATATATATATATGGTGTACACCCTACCTCAAAATTAACAACATAAATAAATGTCTCCGGTGTATGCATTCGTTATGTATTAGGAAAGGTTTTATATGTGTTGTGATTGCAAGGTTGAACAATAATTAGTAAGGAAATACAATGAAGACGCAAACAACAAGATAACGCAATAATAATGTATTAAAGAAAAGGTATATTTACAATATGTACAAATGACGGTGTCGAGTCAGAGTGTCTTGGTGGGAGGACATGTACGCTCTTCGGTGTCACTTCCGGTGGCATTTGAGTAAGACACCCCAAGGCCAACCTAGGCTTGCCATTTATAGTGTTATGTTATTCGCATATGCAAATAAGTGGTTGCCACCACAACACCCCCCTCCCAAGATTTGAAGTCACACAGATTTCAATATCTTTTTCTTTTTGGGTTTACCATTAATGGTTCATTCACTTTTCTTTTCCTACCTGATCTTCGGGGTTCAGGTGCATTTTGAGGCGGTTCCAAATTAAAAGATTCGTATATGATATCTATGGTGTCCTCCTCTTCGACTGTTGTCGTATTATCATCATCTTGGATATGACGTTTTTTTTTATCTGATTTAGGTGCCTTTTATGTATATTCTGTGGACCTTTAATCATGTATGTACAATCACCAATGCGTTTATCAACTACTCCACATTCCCAGTAAGATGTGTTATTTCTGTAGCACTTAAAATATACTCGATCTCCCGAGTTATATTTCTTTCTTCTCGTGTGTGTAGTGTTTCGGATAATTGCCTGCCTTGGCAATAGTTTATCAAACGCTGATTTTACCTTTCTGGCAAACATTAGATCAGCTGGTGATATGTTTGATGGTGTACTAGGATGTGGTGTAATCCTATATACTTGCAAGAATTGTTGCAAAGCTTTTTCTGTTGGTGTTCCAATGGGTTTCTTTAATGCTCGTTTTAGCGTGTCCACGAACCTTTCCGCGAGGCCGTTTGACCTTGGATGATACGGCGGAGTCGTGATGTGCTTCACTCGGAACGTGTCGCAAAATTCCTTAAACTCTGCGGATGTGAACTGCGTTCCGTTGTCAGTGACCAGTGTGTCTGGTACACCGAATCTTGCAAACAACTCGTGTAGGAACCCTATCGAGTTGTTCGTTGTTGGATTCCTGCAACGCATTACCTCCGGCCATTTTGTGAAACTATCCACTACAATTAAATAATAGTTTTTTACCTACTGGACCAGCGAAGTCCATGTGGATTCTCGACCATGGTTGATCGGTTTTCGGCCAAGGTTTGTGTACTATAGGTGGAGATTTTGCCGCTAACTGGCATCCTTTACATTTATCAATTGTTGTCGCTATGTCAGTGTCCATGTTACGCCAGTACACGTAGATTCTCATTAACGACTTCATTCGATTTATCCACGGATGTCCTATGTGGAAATCTCTTAACATCCTATTCTGCAATGTTTTGGGTATTACCACTCTATCGCTGTACAGTAACACATCGTCACATATGGAGAAAACTTCCTGCACCTTTGTGTCCGTTATAATTTTCTCTTTTATGTCCTTTATATATTCGTCTTTCTCGGCTTCCCTTTTAATGTCCGACAAAGTTACGGGTAGTTCCTTAATGATGTTTGCTACCATATTTTTTACTTCAACATTTGTCCGAATTGCTGCAATGACTGATTCTTCCAGATTGTGTTTCTGTGGTATCAGTCTTGACAGTCCATCCGCATGGCAAATCTTTTTTGATGCTAGATGTTGTAGCTGGAAATCGTAATTAAATAGTATTGTACCCCAGCGCAGCAATCTATTTGCGGTGTATACCGGCAATCCTTTTTTTGATCCATAGATCGTGACTAACGGTTTATGGTCGGTTTCAAATATGAATTGTCTACCATATAAATATCGGTGAAATTAAATCACGGCAAAGATTATGCTCAACGCTTCTTTTTCGATTTGTGAATATGCCCTTTCGGCTGGTATCAGCGTTCTCGAAGCGTGCGCTATTGGTTTTCTAGACCCATCCGGCATAATATGTTGAATGCATGCTCCTAAGCCGTAGGAGCTAGCGTCACTAGCGACGACTATTTTTAAGTTTGTGTCAAAGTGCGTTAAGAATAATTCGGATGTTAGTGCGCTCTTTATTTTGTCAAAAACGGTTTGACATTCTTGCGTCCAGTTCCACGGTGTATCCTTTTTAAGCAGATTATTTAAGGGGGCTCGCAAGTTATGCATTCCTTCAATAAAAAATTGGTAATAATTTGCGAGTCCTAAGAAACTCTGCAAGGTTGTTACATTATCGGGTGCTGGCATATTTTTTATTGCCGCAGATCCGTCCGGGTCTGGACGTCGTCCATGTTTGTTTATTATGTGTCCAAGATACTTAATCTCGCTCATACAAAAGTCACATTTACTTTCTTTTACTTTAAAGCCGAATTCTTGTATTCGAGTAAAAACTTGTTTCAAATGTTCCTTATGTTCTTCTAGGGATTTGCTCCTGACAACAATGTCGTCCAGGTATGCACATGCGCACTCAATACCACTTAGCATGGTGTCCATCGCTTGCTGAAAGATGGCAGACGCTACTTTGATGCCAAAAGGCAATCGGTTGTATTTGTATAATCTCTTATGCGTATTGATGCATAGTATTTTTGAGCAATTCTCCTCGACCGGTATTTGCAAATACGCGTCGCTCAAGTCTATCTTGGAGAAGATATTACCCCCATTCAACTTCGTGAATATTTCCTCTGGGCTTGGTAGGGGGTAATGGTGATCTTTTAATAGGGAGTTGACCTCGGTCGAAAAGTCTGCGCACACTCTAACTTCGTCATTCTTTTTCTTTACGTATACGGTGGGGGCTGCCCACTCGCTGTGTTCTATTTTTGATAGAATTCCCGTCTGTTCCAATCTATTTAATTCTTTATCAATCTTTCCCAACCCAGCGAACGGAACATTTCGCTTTTTTCTAAAAATGGGCTGGCGTTTTCTTTAAGTTCAAACGAGGCCTTGAATTTATTGCAGCGACCTAAGTTAGTCGTGACTGCCTCAGGAAATAATTCTTTTAAATCGTCTTTTATATTTACTGTTGTTGAAGAACATTCTAATTTTTTACAGAATGTATTGATTGGCTTATCCCATAGTCCGAATTTCTCAATTAAATCTATTCCAAACAGATTTTCACTATTTTTTAGTACGAATATTTTTAATTTCTTCGAAATCCCTTTCAATTTTATCGGGAGGACAACTTCTCCTTCAAATTTTATAACACCACCAGTTACCGTCCGGGCTGCTTTACTAGTTTTCATCATGGCCGGTTTTCCCAACTTTTTCCACGTATTCAGGTTTATTATAGAAACATCGGAGCCGGAGTCGAGTTTTAACTTTATTGATGTTTTAATTATTTCCACTTTTACGTATTTACGCCGATCTTTGTCTAATTTTGTATTTGATTTTGTTTGCTGTACTCTCTTTCTGGTGTAATCTTTATATCTGCAGCAATCGCTTTTGTGTCCCACCTTCTTACAAATGTAGCATTTTTTCTTCTTATAAGGACAATCTGATTCCCAATGCTATTCTGCACATCTCTTACAGTTATATCTAGGAAGAGGCTTGTAATATTCTGTACTATATTTATGGTTATTATCTTTGGAATATCCCGTTCCATTGCTTTTCTTTGTAAAGTTCTTGGTTGGTGCGTATGGTTTTCTTACTTTTCTTACATATGCCACTCCGGATTCTTCTATATTTTTTTAATCCTTTTTTAGTGTAATGGCCCTTTCACAGTCCTCTGCTAGTTTCTGGAGGGTTAAATCTTGCTCAGATTTCAGCTTAGACAACACTCGTCTGCGTATTTCTGCATTTTTCGTGGAAACTAACCCTTGAGCGAAGATTAGACATTTAAAATCTTCTGCCGTTAGTTCTGCAAGCTTAAAATTATCGCAGTTTTTATTGACAACTGATGCGTATGTCAAATAATCTTGGTTGTCCATCTTTCTTAGATTCATGCACAGCCATCTTTTATGAAAAAGAGATATATTTGGATTAAATAATTCTTTTAGTAATTTTACAGCTTCCATGAACTCTAATTCCGCAGTTATTTTTTAGGTAATATGTAATCTACGAATTTGCTGTGTTCTGATGTACCCAATTTTCTGAGTAAGAGGCTCACTTTCTGACTATTTGGCCAATTTTTACAGTCCAGTTGAAAAACATCCTCGTATCTTGTGTAGTATGCTTCAAAATTCTTCTCTTCCTCAGGCACATAATGAAATGTGTCCATGCTATTAAAAATAGTTGTATGGGAGTAATTAACACTATCGACATTTTCTCGATTACTCTTTAGTAGTTCCAGTGTTTTAGCAAAACGTTCCTCTTGTCTTTCTTCATATTCCAATTGTAGTTTCTTATGCCTTTCTTCCTGTTCCAATTGCAGTTTTTTTCTGCTTTAATTGCGCCATTTTCTGCTTTTCTTCTTGTTCCTGCTGCCATTTCAATAATCTGTCCTCTCTCTTTTCCTCGCGGTCAGCCTGTGCCTGTATTTGGGTTTGCAAAAGCTCGTTTTGTGTAGCTTGTCTGCATTCATCCCGCTCAGCCTGTGCTTGTAAAAATTGCATGAACATTTTTGATAAGTCCTCCATGTTTTTTTTGTTTTTTTTTTGTGTGTAGTTAAAAAAAATATTGTACCATGTACCATATACACCGGTTTGGGTTACAACAAAAAAATCAAATTGCTGTAAGCTCCTGTTTTCAATAATAATATCGCTGCTTGCAATAATATATTCTTTTTGCGAGTCACGCTGCAAAAAAAAATAAAACAGGTTTATCTGAAATCACGAAATGGAATTGACTTTCCGTTTTTAGGCACTTACTAATAAGTAACTCTTTCCACAAAATAAATTTTTTTTTTTTAATCGAGTCACAATTGAATAAATGTATGCAGTACACTTAGTTCTTTGATTTTTTTTCTCTAGTATTTTAGTAATAAAATACCTCTTAAATTGAGATTACCTTTTTCCGTGACGTTTTACTGTATTATCCGTTATTCAGTGACAACTTCAAGAAAAAAAAATCCTTTCCTTGAATTTTAGTTTTAGCTGTGGTATTTCTTTTTAGTGCCGACGTCAACCAAAACATTAATTAAAAAGTCCTTTAGTTGTTGTTTTGTTTACGGAGAACAGTAATTAGAATCCACTGGTGAACTTTTTTCGTAGGTTACTTCCTTGCTTTTCGTAATACGGGTCTGACCTGTCGTTTTTGCGAAGTTCGCTTTTCGTTTGCAAGTTGGTCCTTTAGTAAGATTTGTCGTGTAGCGACAAACAAAAATTCACTTTTACATTCGTTTGCAAGTCGGATTCCCAGAAAACGGCGTAAATTGTCGCTTTTGCCACGTTAGAGTTTTTTTTTCACTTGAGTTGAAACTTCTCTTTAGCGTAAAATCCGTTTGCTCGTCAACACTTTGCATTCCTTAAAAAAATGGTCAACCTTTGCGTTGTACTTTTTTTTTAATAGTTCTTCGTCAAACTGTTATATTTGACGCTTCATATCTCGTCGCCAACTGTTGTGGTTGCAAGGTGGAACAATAATTAGTAAGGAAATATAACTAAGATGCAAACAACCAGATGTTTTCATGTATATATATATATATATATATATATATATATATGCATATATATGCATATCTATATTTTATTTTATATTTTTGTTTTGGTTTCCATTCTAGATGATAACACTCAAATCGTACGTTGTGTGTTTTTACTTTCAAATCTTGACTGTGAATTGGGTAAAATACAATCTGAAATACATTTAATAATATTCACACTCCTTTCAACAATCCAACCATATGGTTTACAAATAAACTTCAGTCTTGCATTAAATTGTGTACATATTTTCATGATTGAGACTGTGTTTTGTAATGGTAAGGTTTCGGTTTAAATTCTAGCTGATTACACTTAAAAAAATATTTTATTTCATTTGGAAACCGTGACGATATATAAGGTACAATATAACATGAATTTATTGAATCTATAACTATAAATACGAAATATGTGTACATAAAAATATTATATTTAAGCGTATCATTATGACCAAGCAACATCAGGCACCCTGTCTAATTGATACGGAAATTAATGTTTTTAACAACACTAACTTTGATATTAAAAGCGTGTTTGCTCATTTTCGACATTATTAAAACTCAATTCAGATATAGGGCAGGGCGGATTTTTTACAGTGTTTAGTTTTAAAGTACTGTTATGACAAATATCCGCACGCACACACGCACACACACACACACACACACACACACATATATATATATGTATGTATGTGTTGTTCTTTTTTAAATATAATATAAACAGTGGAATACTATATATTAAAAAAACAATATATATACCGCTCCACATGTAGGGGTACCAAATTGGTTAAAGTAAGCATTATTCTCAACTCACATTTAGGTACAAATACACTTTCGTAAATACTTGAATTCATTCAAAACGTATCGCAAAAACGAACATAAATAATATATATATATATATATATATATATATATACATATGTATATATTAATAAATTATATCGAGAAACACTTAGCAAGAGTTTAAATTATATTTATTACTACGTAAGGAAACATATGTACAGGTGATAGTCCTTAATCCGCAGAGTTTCAACGAATGTGACGATTCTTCCCTTCAAAGGAAAGGAAACTAGTTAGCAAAACATAGAGATATCGGGGCTAGAAGATTTGCTGCTTTTATAATTTCTGCAACTGCATTTCATGATTGTGATCATAGAATGTAAAATACTGTTTGTAAAAACGGTTTGTATAAATTGGGTGTGCAAAGTGACATTTCTAAAAATAAAGGGATGGAAAAAATGAAATGTCAAACCGCTTCGGGTAAATCCAATAACGAATAGTTTTTTTTGTAAATGTCTTGCAGCGAAAGATGTGAATAGTTGTTTTCAGGGTTTAACAAAAAAAAAAGAACGATAAAAAAATAATGGTGGAAACTTTGTGGAAATGTACTCATGTGCGGTTGTTGTGAGAAAAGCAAAAATCTGTTAGATGGTATTCTGCAGAGGAGAAAGATTTGAATAGAAGAACGAGTCTCAGGAATTTTTTTTTTTTACATTTTCACCCAAACAAGGCACATTGCCACTTTGGTGTAGGGGGCTACTATCAGGGGCAACAACTACTGGGGTACTATGTTGGGATTTGGGCAGCAAGATTTCGGTTCAAGTTACACTTGAACTTCTGCATGTAAGTACAGTTGGGGAAGCAGGAACCTGAAATGAACTTCCAGAGTCTACCAGTTCTGAAGAAGAAACTACTGGAGTATAAAGATCTTTTACATCTAGGGATCTCTACAGTGTGGGGGTGGGATTTAGCTTCCTGTCGGGTTTGTCGAGGGTGTCTACGTCGTAGGGGCACAAGTGTCTGCAGTTCGTCAGAGCATTCACCATTAAAATACTTGTAGAACAGGCAGAAGGATGCAACATTTTGTCGATGGGACAGAGGCCGAAGCTTAGATGCCAGTTATGCGCCTATCAGATTGGTGACTCTCTTTTGAACCTTATCTAGGAACGAGAGACTAGCAGCAGATGCACCAGCCCAAATGTGACCGATATACTCCATACATGGGCGAATGATGGTCTTATAGAGGTACAGGATACTTTCAGGTGCCAGTAGTTTTCTAGCACGGTAGAGAGAGCCTGCCTTCTTCGCAGCGGCCTTGGTAATATTTTGAATGTAATTGTTCCAACTCATATTTCCTGTGAACGTTAAGCCAAGCAGTTTGAAAGATGTACTCTCAGATAGGGAGTCACTGGTCATTGTTATTGGTGGCAGAGAAGGTTTCTTGTAATTATTGAAGGAAACCAGTTTTGTCTTGGCAGCATTAAATGTGACCACCCATTTTTGTCCCCATTCCACTACATATTGGACGTCACCCTCTAGTGTTTTTGCCATTTCTTTAGTTATGTGTTCATTTGTTTTCCTGTCATGCCTCTTATATAGTGTGGTGTCATCAGAATATATACCCATCTCAGAGATAGTTCTGTCGGGGAGGTCATTAATGAATATTAGGAACAATAGAGGTCCAAGGATAGATCCCTGAGGTACTCCCGCATATATAGCATATTGTTTAGATGTACATCCGTCGAGGACAACCTGGATGTTTCTCTTATCTAAGAAGGATTTAATTATGTTAAGTAGTCTACCAGTGATACCGTATGACCTAATTTTCCTGAGGAGACCGTCATGTCATACACTGTCAAAAGCCTTTGATATATCTATTCGACACTGTTGACCTTCCAGCTTCCAGTGGCCGTAATTAATGGGAAAGGCATTTATTTTCATTAGTCAATGTGTGTGCTGGGATGCGGGAATTTACCGTAGCCAATTTATGCCAAAAGGGGGAGAGAAAGGTGGAGAAGAGAAAGCAGCTAAGGGACTGATCTCTTTATGTGGTGGGAAATCCTTGCAGTGTAGTAATATGGGAACTGTGGTGAATTTGGTTGGTCATTTTAATTCGATTAAACTTTGCATCATATGAGTGAACATTATTCCCCTTACTTGAATATGTAACGGTTGACACCTCTGTAAAATTTCCACCATTATTTGAACGTTCTAAACGAGAATAAGCTACACAATCAGAGAAAGAAAGTAGACCCTTTTTTACAAACTAGTAACTGCCTGCATTCTTTCGCATCTCCCCACGATAATACCTATCTTGTACCAGTATGAGATAACTGTCAATGATTTGTTTATTAATACTCAGCAAGTTATAAATGATAATAATTAAATAACGTTGGCCGGATGTATTAATATAAATTTTTAGTCATGGATTGTTGGATCCCGCATTTAATTTATCATCATAGGCAGAAGGATTGACTGCTTCGTCATGCAATCCATGTTCTATCTAATGAGCTGGCCAAAGCAGATCCAAATCCTTAATGAAATCCATTCTTTTCCACTAAACAACCGTCATGCACCAGAAATAACTCCGTTTCTCCTGTAAATAGTTAATCACGCACATAGAGAATGACAAATAAATTGTTCTATGATTAACCTAAAGGTATCGGTGGAAAGACAGGTCAACCGAAATGTTTAATTGCTATCAAGAATAATTCTCATTCGTTATAATTACAATGTCATTGTAATGTAATTAAGAATAGTCATGCCCGAAAATATACTAATTTGAAGTGCGGAGAAAAAAGAGGTGATATAAATACGCGAACGTTTGTGGTTCGTTTTGCTTGAAGGTCGGCTTCATTCTGATAATGCCGACTCACCGACGTGAAATGTGGACATATTCACGCATAAGTACACATTCGCACACCACACTCACGGCATTATCAGACCCGACGTATAGCAGCCAATGCTACGTGATTTGTGAACACTAAATAGAGTTGACTATGTTGTACGCTTGAAATTATATAAATAACGTGTATTTCTCATTTTAAGCGTAGCTGTTAAATCTGGCGCAATCAGATTGTGGAATTAAATTAGAATCAAAGGTGACTCGTATTTGTGGTTTACTTAGGCACCGCATCACTTTGACGGACCGTCTATTTAAAAAATCTACCAAATATCAGGTAATTATCTAATCAATACGAAATTTTCAGCGATTATTAAGAGAAGAATGAATTTTATAACCGTATACTTATTTTTCATAAAATATATTTATATATATATTTTTTCGCTTACCCCGTCCTGTTTTGAGTGGGTTCCAAATATGCTTAAAATAATCATCTGCAACTGAACAAAACATATTGTTTTCTTGTAAGGGACACGATTATATATTTAAAATAAAACGTGTTTGCATATCTTATTTTCACGGCTGAATATCAGAACTTCGATTGTGTTAATTATTCCGCTTTTTAGTTTTGAAGTGTAAAATTCGCTGAATATGTTAAGTAAAATAATTAATTTAAGTTAAGCAAAACAAAAAAAAAATACAAATATTTATACGAAAAAAGCTATTTTAAAATCGTAAATAAATTAACAATTTTTTTAGCGAGCCGAATAATGCATGCCCATTATAAAACAGGGAATGCTTTGAAGAATCAATACAAAAAAATCAATAAATATTGTGCCATTTGTGTTAAAGATATCATTATTTTTTCGATCCCGTTTGAAAACGTTTGCCGCCTTTCGACTACGGTGGACCAAACGCGCTGACATAATGTTTTTATTCTGCTTTAAATTGCGTACCCCCTTTTAGGGAACCTGACCCCCACACACATACACATTAAAAACCAAACTCTTACAAATGGTCACCCATCTGGTACTGGCCAGCCTGTATAATACATTGATTTTCGTCACTGAAAAATAAGTTTTTTTTTTGGTCTTCCGTAATTTGCTTTTTATCAAATACAAATGTCAACATTGTCTCAAATCGACGCGAAGTAACTGGTTGCCTATATAAATAAGTGGAATTATGAGTGGAATTATTTGAAATCCAGGTATTTATAATATGTTTGCATATTCTCATAGAACATCATCCTAAATCTTAGACAAGAAATAAAAAAAATAATTCTTTCAAAAACCCTCTTCTTTTTAAACTATTTATATACGTTTTTGTGCAAGACAAAAAATGTCAATTGTTAACGTTTGGGAAATTTTAACATTTAAAATTTTATTAAAAATAGTAAAAAAAATTTACATTATTCTAATAATAATAAAATTAAGTGTTTTATCTTTCTGGAAAAAAAAGTTACTCAGAAATAATGGATTTTAATAAATGTAATTTCGTTTTATAAAACAACAACAACTTGATTTTTCGGCCATTTTTGGCGGTGTCTAGGTTTAGTCCTATGTGCGGTTGAACATTTGTCTTCGTGCTAAAGATCTGGCAAAGATAAACCCTATACGCATATTGATGGTAATTTAAAATGTTTATCATAAATAATTATTTACAGCACACTTTCGGTCGGGTCAGTAAGGAGAAATACTAAGTTGTCTAATCAAAGCTAAATGTGGGTTCCTGTCTACGTGATCTGATTTAAATAATGAACCACATTTGACGTGTTATGCACTTAAAGTGCCATATATAATGGTTGTTTCCATATTTATGCGCATCGGTTGAAGTTGACTTAATCTGTGAAGGATATTGGTTTGAATATACACTAAGAAACAATTAAAAATATTTTAAAAGCCTTTTCCATTTAAATAAATTATAGTATAAAAATATTGTGATGCATTTTCATGAAACTTACGTTAAGTATGTTATATATATATATATATATATATATATATATATATACATATATATATATAATGTAAATATGTATACATATGTATAATGTAAATATATATATATATATATGTGTGTGTATGTGTGTGTGTGTGTGTGTGTGTGTTACAAATTATTTCAGGAAACTCCTCCTCCTTACTACAAAATGCTAGTTTTATATTGGTGTCTTAAATTCTCCCCCCTCTTTTGTGCTGATGAAGAGATGAATATTCGAATACAATTATTCTCAATAATAACAGTCAATTGTAAATGAAATGAATATCGTTTCCGATACAATCGTACACTGATTTTGGACGTAAATAAATGATATTCTATTTTATTTATTTATTATTTTTTAAAACAGTAATCTGCATAGCTTGAGTGTTATTAGAAATCAAATCCCGGCCTCGATACATGCGATATATATATATATATATATATATATATATATATATATATATATATATATATATATTGAGGTATGAAAGAAGTACATTTAGGTAAAAAAAAACAAAAAACAACTTGGGACAACTATGAAAATCTTTAGGTGTACTATCTCATTATCTATCACCGGAAGGTAATTCATCCGAATTCAATAATCGTTGAGATTAACCAAAAGTTGCCATCACTTAAAAAATAAAATATAGAGCTTGATTCTAAAAAGATAAATATAGCACATGGGTCTAATCGGGTCACCGTAGATAAACGATATACGAACCTAATTATGGGTTAAACATAGGTTCGGGGGTTCGAGTCGTGTTATAGGCAGATAATGATTAGCGAAATGTAATAAGTCCTCAGGAGGTGCTTACGGTTATATCTGAGAGGATTAGCGAATCTCTCGACGTAGGCCTATATTCTAGACCAATTGTTTTTGACATATGCAGGGTGCTATAGTAACTATCTATTGTACAAGATCTCCAGCTACGGTATACCTTGAAATGTATTCTGGATTATTAAATAATTTCTCTCTGATATGTTCTTAATAGTAGTGGTTTATGGGTAACACTCAGAAGCTACCAGTATAAACACTGATGTATCCCAGGAGTGCATCCTTGGCCCAAGTCTATTCCTGAGTTACATCCATTATCTCCCAAATACAAATCCGAAGATCATCCGTAGACATTTATGCTGACGGCACTACCATCTATGACAACACTTGGAAGGCCGTAAATGACTATGCTCTCTCTGATTCTCTCTTTTCTGATATTGAAGAGGTGATAATATTGGAAAATATGCAACTGGTTATTTCTAATGCATCTAAAACTAAGCTTCTATCTTTACATCATCAACTGGCATCAAATGGAATGAATATATCTCATCTTGTGGCGACTCAATGTTTTGACAAGTTTCTGAGTTTTATATTTACTCCTGATCTGAAATGTAACACGTACATCAAATCCGTTGCCAACGTCGATGGGCACGTTACAATATATATCTCACTGCTGATACAATTCTCTACAGGTATTAGAGCCGATTAAGTCAAAGGATGGAGTACTGTTGCCAGACCTGGACAGGAGGTGGTAGAAGTAGCTTAACCTGCCTTGAGAGAGTACAAAATAGACTTCGTTGCTTAGTGGGGGGGTCCTTTTCTCTTTCCAAGCCTGTCTCTGCTTTATCGTTATTTTCATTTCATGTGCTCGTCTATGCGTCAATCTATGCCCATCTCATCGCAAATTTTGACGAAACAACCTCGTTTACCTGAATCTACAAGCAATAATTTCCTCCGCTCTTTTCATGCGCCTAAACCAAAACGTAGATACCATGAACAAAACTTATTTCTGCTTTCCAGTTTGGTTTTCTTCAAGTCCAAGTTAAACAACTTCTCGATGATCCGTCTTCTTACCAAATTTTCAATACTAACTGTTACTAGACTATTGCCTCATTGATTACTGTAAACTTATTAAGATTTATAGTCGAGGGCCCACCGGCCTTGATGAGTTGAGACTCCTTTGTAAAAACAAAAACAAAAAAACAAACAAATAAACAAAACAAGTCTCCGAGGAGAACTATTCTATAAGTACCTATATATATATATATATATATATATATATATATATATATATGTGTGTGTGTGTGTGTGTGTGTGTATAACGTGTGTGTGTGTCTGTATATATATATATATATATATATATATATACCTATATATATGCATATATATATGCATATATATATGCATATATATATATATATATATATATATATATATATATATATATATATATATATATATATAAATATTTATATATGTGCGTGTGGCATTTTGTTTGAGCTGAATTTGACAGGTGTTTTAAAGTACTACCGAAAGATCAGAGAGGCTAAAGCGAACGACCTTGTCAGATTGAACTTGTGAATTTTTCTTTGTTATTTTCTTAATGTGTATGTCCATCATTTCTTTCTTTCTCGCTATTTTTGTTTACTACAGGGGAGATTTTTAGAGTTGCGATCTCGACGGTACTGAATCAGTTTTCTGACTCAATGCTTGATATATTTATAAATAGATATTATATCAATATTCACATGAACATGTTCTTTGCTCCTTTTTCTAATGCTTTCGATTGAAGTTGATGGTCACAATCCTGATCATTTTTTCCGGGAATAAATTAATGATTATTTATACCAAACCAAAAACCTTTTTAAATAAGAATCCAGATTAAAATAAATTTAACTAACATATTGTTGGATTTTTCTATAATAATATTCTTAGTATTAATGTTATGCATGTATGTATATATGTATGTATGTATATATATATATATATACATATATGTATATACATATAATGATTACTTCATTTAATCACATTAATAAGTATGCGAAGATAAAATTTATGCGTAAATTTCAGTATTTACTTCAGCAATGCCCAATACATAGGTAGAGCTAGGCAGTGAGTAATGAACATTTATATGTCAATTAAGCTACACGGAATATTCCGCGCTTCATTCTCTTGAGAATTCGTCAGGCTTGTGTAGCTTTATTGCCAGATATATGTTCATAACTTCCTATATCTTTTTTTTTTAAATATGGAATCGTTCGAGGGTCGAAGACAAGAGGTAAGCCAAAAAGAAATGTCCACAGAGTAGTTTCTTGAAAGATACATGCATATATATATATATATATATATATATATATATATATATATATATATATATATATATATACATATATATATTTATATAGAGATGCATATATAGAAAATTACATAATTAACTGTGTTGCAATTTCTGTTATCCCTAGTGGATTTATATGCAATTTCTATTATATAGTGGATATCAGTTATTTCACACCTTCAATTTCCATTTGCAGAATGTTCACCCTTTATCCGTCGTGCAGAACTACTTTTCTAAATAAACCTGATATGAGCAACCATTACCATTTGTTCCTGTCCATTGTGAGGCAACCCACCTCAGAGCCAGTTAACAGAAACTTATTCATCTTTATATTCTTTCAGATAGGTCTACAAGAAAATATTACACTCCTTATTGGTATGCCCATTAGTATAGTTTTTCACTATGAAATAGTTTGCTTTCTGTCTGTCGGGAGATTTTGAACTAGCTAAGTGGCATGTTTATTTTTAAAAAAATTTTTGTTTCATTCAAGATTGTCCATATTTGATTATCGACCTGTAATATAACAAACATTGGTTTTATTAATCGTATATATTCCTTTTTGTAAAGCACAATTATGTTCTGCAATGTTAAAAAATAAAGCAAAATAAATTAATCGCCTAAAAGTAGAACATTTATAAGTCGATATCACTTAGTTCACACCTTCAATTTCCGTTTGAAGATTGTCATCTTTTATTTTTTGTTCAATACTACTTTTCTAAATAATACTTGAAAGCAGCAAATATTACTATTTTCTCCTGCCCATCGTGGGGCAATACGCCTCAGCGCCAGTTAATAGAAACTTAGTTTTCTTTATATTCTTTGGGATAGACCTTCCCAGAGTTCCAAACTTCCAGACTTCATGAATAAATAGTTGAAGATATTTTTAACAAATATCCAAGCTGTAAACGATTGTTTACAAAATTATGAGATTAACGATTAAGTAACCCGATGAGGTTCGATATGCTGTAAAAGAAAGTAAGCAAACTATAATATCGTGAATAAATATTTGAACGTGGAAAAACGTGCAAACCATAAACTGTTATCAAAATAATTGAATTCAGAATCAAATAACATGCAAAGTGTTTATGTTTTGATGTGGTATTAAAAACCAAATAAAACTAAACAAAAATGTTCAGTAACTTTTGTGACCATTATAAAAATTTAAATGCATTGCTACTGTTAAATCAAGATATATCACCAATCTTGTTCGTCCTTCAGTGTGTGTAGATGTCCACTTATTTCAAATGTGACACAAAGCTAATCCATGAATATTGGTCTTTTAGGCGGAAGCCATTTTGTTTTTTAAATCATCGTTTATGAATATCTCCGTAAGCGTTTTTATGCCTTTCCTCGACTTTCTGAAACAAGCAAGTCGATGAATAAAATACAGATTCGTGAAGCACTTAAATATTTCATTTATTGATAGGATCCATCAATTCATCTGAGAATTGACGCAAAAGAAATTCGTTTTGGGGGTCTCCAAAAATGCCATTAAGATTTTTCAATATCGGATTTCTTTAAGAACATTTTTATTATTTCAGTTTTTTATATTATTTTTTTATGATTTTGCTGTTATTTACGAAGTTACCAACAATCAATCATAATTATTCTTCGATTCATAAAATGAAATGTTAAAGTGATTTTTTTTTTAAAGATTGCATTGACAAATAGATTTTTATTCACATAAATGTGAGCAATGTTTAGATCCTGAAGACATAAAAAAAATTATCCCCCAAATGGGGAATTTTTAAGTACACCATCAAAATCTATTGAAAAGAACGTGCGCCCACACAAACACGCACCGACCCGTAAAAATCATTTAAAACAGTGACAGAAAAAAAGTAATACGGAGAATTGCAGTGTATAAAATATTGAGCTATATATAGTAATATATTTTTAAAGATCGGTGGGCGAGTAGGAGGGCATATATTATTCAAGCACTAACATTATATTGGTTTGTAACGTGAGCAACTTATGTATTATATTGTAAACTAATTTAAACAAGTTTATCAGCGACATATGACCATTCGCTTCAAAGGACAAGTACATTCTAAATATAAATAATAATGCTCTATTTCTTTCAAAGATCCGTCTTTAGGCGAGGACATTTCTAATATATATATATATATATATATAAGTACTTTGATAATTATTATATTAAATAATAATAATAATAATAATAATAATAATAAATATATATTATGTGTATATATGTATATATATATATATATATATATATATATATATAGGTTTTTGTGTTTATATGTGCGTGCACGTATATGTGTCTGTTATTCCGTGTATGTGTGTGTCACTGCGTGGCATGTGCTTGTGCACACGTCTGTGAATCCAAATATATACATATATACATATAAATATATATATATATATATATATATATATATGAAAACTGCGTCAATCGCTTTATTGTAGATGAGTAAAATATCAACATTTCACTAAATATACGTCACAAAAAATTGTATAATCAAATGACTGCTTTAAGGTTAGTTATTTCCCAGAGTTTTATTCAAATTCATGCAATATTCACAAAGTTATGACATTTTATTCTTTATCAAGGAATTTCCACTGTCCCTCGTTTTATTGCAAGTCTCATAAAATGTTGTATTAGAGCAAAAATACAATGTCTAGTCATGAAAACTTGACTTTTAATGATATTTTTCTGTTAAGGAATAATAATCAAAAGCACATATTAAGTGCTAAGCCTCAAATAAATGAATTGTTTATCGCCATATCCATAATTTTTGGAAATAACTAAAAACAACATGTTGTCCACCGACGAAGTCAGTTGTTTGATCTGAAAAGAAGTTATGATTCTGGCGACATCAACTACTTTCCTCCGCAGGGGATCCTTTGAAGTAAATTGCTCTCCTTCATAAACACATCTTTTCAATATAAACCAAAGATATTTAATATGGTTAAGATCCGGAGCACACGGATGCCAGCCCATGAGGGGTTTTCCAAAGAAGCCAATAGATTCAAGAAAGGCTGCAGTCGCCCGAGCAGCATCTGATGGTACATTGTCATGCATAAAAATCATCTGTAAGCAACGTGACAATGGTAGGTCATCTAGCCACGATGACAAATGTTTATCCAAAAAAGCTGTGTACGCATTGCTGGTAAATCTTACGCCCTATGGAACTCGGACGTGTCCAACCAACTTATCCCTAATGATTGCCGCCCAAAACATGATGCCTCAACTTTCGTGATAGCGGTGAACTCTGTAAGGGTTAGAGTTCCGTTCGAGTTCCAAACTTTGGCCCAACAATCCGGACTGTCAAGTGTAGCACTGGTTTCATCTGTAAATAAGGCACGTTGGAAATCAATTTTCATGTAATTGTGTACCCCTTGCCATTCATTTCCCCTATGTTGTTTGCACAATGGATGCCTAGGAATACTTGTGATGTTCGTTGCCATCTAATTCATCAAATAACATCAGGCCTCTCTGAATATTGGAGGGATTCCAACTCTTGAGAAAATGGAAGCACTGATGTTGTTTTAGTTTTAGTTGACATCCTTACGAATTTTCCCGATATCACGATGTGAAAGGTTTCACCTAATGCCTCTATCTTTCTGGAGTTGGTGTTAGGGTTGTTCAGGAAAAAAGCCAAAGTTCTTCGATCATATTCCAGATCCATAGCAAAATCTTTGATGAGCAATCCTTCTGCGAGTCCAGCAACAATACTTTCCTTTTCAATAACAGTAAATCGCTCCATTTTTGCCATTTAAAAAGAGATGGTGTAAGGCAATGGAAAGTATAAATAACTTGATAATAAATAAAATGTCATAACAACTAACCTTGAAACAATCATTTGATGATACAATTTTCGTTTTGGTGTGATATATATTTCGTGAAATATTGATATTTTCCATGAAGCGATTAACGCAGTTTATATATATATATATATATATATATATATATATATATATATATATATATATATATATATATATACATATATATATATACTAACACATATGAATTTACTACATATATATATATATATATATATGCTTTTAAAAAAGAACAACTTAATGAATTTATGAAGTGATTAAGGTTTCGTCCCTATTGCAGAGGACATCTTCAGGATATTAAAAGGAACAATGCAAAAAAAACAAAAAAAAACGATCATAGACCTTACGAAAATGAAAAGAAAACAGTGTAAGAATCATACTCATATCAGGAAGGAAAACTATGTGTGTGAATGGGAAGGTTGGGTTGTTCAATGTCCATATATACACTTTTAAAAAATGCGTTAAATAAATATGTACAATTTTTTTTTCTAAACTTATTCATTTTGTTGAATTATTCAAGGATTAAGTAAAAAAAAACGGTTAGCCAGGATCTGTTTTGATATTTTGTTCTTTGATTATTATTTTCCCTGTACTAGGGGCTAAATGGTAGAAGCCCTTTCTTTGCGTTATAGTATTAGTGTTTAATATTAGTGCTGACTCTAAAAGTCTTCTTTTAGCTCTATCTATCACGTATTTTTAAATTTTCGCATGATCTACATAAAATGAATGATCGAGTTCTGCACAATGGCAAAAGAGTGCATTTAGGGCGTTACCATTCCTTATATCTCTTCTGTGTTCGTAAAGTCTTAGTTCCATTTTACGCTGTGTCTCACCTATGTATGCTTGTTGGCAATCGTTAAATGGGAGTGAATACATACTGGCGTCGGATGTGATGGGGCTTGGGAGAGTGCTTGGTAGTTTTTAATGTATGTTTTATTGTTGTGGAAGTTGTTTGTATCAAGTGAACACCAAGTCTATTAAGGGTGTCGTAGATTTTTGTATTTTTAATGTAGGTAGGAATGAAAAGATGTCTGTTTAATAGTGAAGTATTTGTTTATTTTTCTGTCTGTTTATATTATAGTGCATTTTCGTAGCTTTTTTCTTTGCGTAAGAAATGAAATAGGATGGGTACTGTAGTTTTTTTTTTTAAACATTCATTGATCATTTCATAAATTCATTCGGTGTTTCTTTTTTCAAAATAACATAACGTCAACCATCGCTGGTATTTTTATTTTATTTTTATTCATATATATATATATATATATATATATATATATATATATATATATATATATATATGTGTGTGTGTGTGTGTGTGTGTGTGTGTGTGTGTGTGTGTGTGTGTGCGTGTGTGTGTGTTAGTACTTTTTTTATAAGTCTAGCCTCTATGGATAATTATATTGTACGTAATATGTACTACTTATTTACAAATTACAGAAAAATGGCGTGTGTGCCACCAACTTTAATCAGAATATATAATCACCATGTTTTGTTTCTATGTACTAACATGATGTGTTTCTGTTGCCTTCTGAACTGTCCGGAAATAAAAACAATTATTTCAGCTTTTTTAAAACTTTCAAATCGGGTTTTTGAAACCTTTCCAATCGGAAATCCAATAGTCACGCTGGACTAATTTTTTTTAAATACATTCTATCTAAAGAACTATTTTGCATTTTGGATCAACTCTAGAGGAATTTCAAGCTGAAATATTATGCGTTATTTTTATACAAGCTTTTTACATATCCAATATTTTTGCATTTTTATTTGGCAATTTATATCTAAAATAAATTGCGGTTTCACTTAATACCTTAACTAGCAAATTCTAGCATTGCTACAAATATAATTTGCTTATTTATTTGTGTTCTCTGATGAGAAGAATATTAAGAATATCATTCTTTGAAACTTTTGGTGTAGTCAGTCGAACAATAAATTTGGATTGTAAAGTTCAACTCACAGCTTTAATTTTCTTTCTATTATAACAAGCTTACTCTTTATTGTGTATTGAGCATTTTAAATTCGGCTGGGATTACATGTTCTATATATAAATACTGTTATTTATATTAGTTTGAAGTTTACCATTGTGTATATCAGTTAAGCACTACATCCTTTTGTTTTCATTAATTTATATGCTTCTTAATACTTGAGCATTTTGATCCCATCCAATTATGTTCGACAAAAAATATCTCCCACCTCTCTGCAAAAAAACATCCCCATTCCTTCTAGAAACGCATACATCTTTAGATTCGTGAAGGCTTTAACATCCTTCTTGAAAAATGTAATATGGAAGGCTTACCATTACGATCTGAACATGACGAATAACTTTAGGCCCAACACTTCTATTGATGAATAAGAACACCCGGAATCTCAAAATCACATCCTCCCTATTAATTCCCAAAAGGAGCAGAAAAGGATTCAAAGCAGAGTTACTAAGTTTTCCGGACTTAAATTAATTGTACAACCCGCACAAAACCCTTACCTTGACGAATTTGAAAACTGTATGATAGCTCTCGTAAGGAGGATTAAATTAAAACAAACACCCTCCTTATCCAATTTCTAGAAAAATTAACAATTTTACACAAAAAGTAAAAACCAGACCCCATATTTTCCCCCTGCTGACAAAACAAAAACATACTACAAACTTTCATATCCTGAATACAAAAAGCTTCTATATAAAGAGCTTTACAATGCTTAAACAGTTGTAACTCCTAACATATTAGATAAGATCAATGCTGATGAAAAAAAAAATTCTACAAAAGATGAATATTAATAATTATACAGAAATATTAACTCCAGGCACAATGAGATCCACGCTCTAGGACCACAAACTTAACTTCCAAGATAACCCTACTATTAGGTTAATCTGCCCTTCTAGCTCTGATATTGGTGTTGTCAGAAAAAAACCTTAGATAGAATTATCCCATCAATAATGAAAAATGTAAGCTTACCTTGTTGCCAAAATTCTCAATTAGTAATCAATTGGTTCACTAATCTCAAAGATAAAAATAATCTTAGTTTCATTACATTTGACATAAACAATTATTACGAATCCATTTCCCCTATACTTTTAAACAAGACCCTCATCTTTGCAAAAAACACTCAGATTTAACAGACTTAGAAATAAGACTGGTTCTTTTGGCCAGACGTTCTCTCATTTACTTTGACAATAAGCATTGGACCAGGAAGGACACCCCTCATAGTTTTGATATCCTCATGGATTCTTTAGACTTAGAAGAGGTGACAGATTTGGTCGGGATCTTCCTATTAAAGGAGCTTAAGATATATTTCAAGCAGATCCAGGGAGGTGTTTATAAATACAGTGCCCTCCTCGCTACAAGAGCCAGACCTAGAGAGTATTATAAAACTGTCAAATATCTTCATAGTTTTTTTTTTAATAACTGTGGACTCTCCATAACAGTTCAACCTAACAAGAAAACATCTAACTTCTTAGATATATAACTTAGATATATAACTTAACCTTAACTCTGAAACATACAGCCATTACCATAAGTTAATCCTCACACTATTATATGCGGATAAGTTTTCAAATTACCTTAATTGAATAATTAAATCCATAATACTTTCAATCTCTACCATAATCTCTAGACTTTCAGCTGACGAAAAGACCTTTGATCCAATATCCATGGTTTATAATAACGCACTTAAAAATTCGGGATATACGGAAAAGATAAAATATAAACATAAAAAACAAGAAATTGACGATTACCCTCAGTAATTACGCATAACATGTCAAGAACTAAAAGAAATCATAAGGTTTCAAGTAATATCAATAATAATATCAACCATACTAAACACAAGAGCTCTAACATAGACAGACCTTTCACTAGAAAAAGGGTGAGGAGAAAGAATAATATTTGGTTTAATCCCTCTTTCAGCTCCAATGTAAAAACTAATATCCCCAAGGAATTATTCCATACTGTTGAAAATTCTTTTAGGTACCCGCATAGGTATAACACGTTGTTTAACAAAAATTCTATCAATATAGCATAAGCTACAATGCCCAGACAATCATCACCTCTAATAACAAGAAAATTAAAGAAACCCAAGCACTTCCTTTTCCCTTACCCAGGAAAACCAAATGCCATTGTCAAAAAAAATGGATGACCCCTCAATAATAAGTGTACCCATAAAAATATGATTTATTAATGTACTGTAACCGAGATACCATCTAAATCCCTCCAAAGAAACACCACAAATCTTTCCCAACAGCAAATCTCTGGTCAAACAAATGCCAATGAACTAGGACATCCCCCTCCTTTAATACGTTTAATTAATAGCAGTGCTAATAATATAAATAATGATAGTCCTTCACAAAACAACTCCAATGATAATAAGTTTGGAAATCAGCCCAGTAATAACATCTCCTCCCATTCATCCACTTCCTATCCTAACCTTAATAACAATCTAATATTAAATGCAAACAACAGTATCCACAATGAACCCAAAATATACACATACATCGGATCCACATCTACTTTAATAAAGCAGTAAATCTCTAACCACACATCATATTTTAACAATAAAACACAAATAGTAACCAGGGAACTTCTTTGGCTACGTTAATTAAAAAAAACTTAAATCTAAGAATATTTGCTTCTCAATTAATTGGAGTATTATATGTAAATCGCAATATTACAACCTTGGATGTAAATATTGTAACCTCTGCCTTTCTGAGGCAGTTGAGATAATAACGTCTCCTCAATCCAAAAATGTAATCGATACAAATAGCGAGCTGATATTCCAATGCAAACACAGGCAAAATACAAGTATTGCAATTTGGAAATTACATAGTCCCTCTGTTAAAATTTAAAATATAAATAAATTAGGATTTTTTGTTTACTACTATACATTCTTATTATTGTAGTTTTTAAACATATTCTACCGGGCTTTATCATTTTTCTTACCTAGTTTATTGATATTATCTTGAGAATAATAGAAATAATAAATACTGATATCGGCTGTTATTATATTATTTTTTTTCATAGATAAATAGTACTCCTAAATTATATACATTTCTCTGTATGTGTATATTTTTATGTTTATATATTTATGTATGTATTAAGTTATTTAATTGGATATATATACAATCCCGGTCAAAATCATAAGACCACTTAAAAAAGTAAGCGTTTACGCATATTATCGAATTTTTAAACAAACAAATAGTTGATACCATTGCTAAAAGGGAAGATATGATGGGAAAAATGAAATCTGCTTCATTCGAAACCTTAACCCTGACCTAGTAATTATTTTTTTAAAAACAAACATTTTCATCTGGTCAAAATGATAAGACCACTGAAAATTTATCTTAGAAAAAGCAATTATAAATTACTAAAAAGCGCCTCAGGATTTAGTATAGCCTCCATTATTACGAATTACTTCAAAAATTATCTTCTGCATGCTTGCGACTACGTTTATTATCAGTTGCGAAGGAATTTTATCCCATGTACTGAAAACTGAATCATACTGGGTTCTATCCTTGAACACTTCTTTTGCCATCCATATTATTTGAAGAAAAGTATTCTCGTGATTGTCGAGAAGTGTGTATCGCAGCGTTGTCTTGCTGGAAAATCCAATTTCTACCACATAGACGTGGACCTTCAGTCCTGATAGAACCATTTTTAAGCATTGAAATGTACTTCAATGATGTTTGCCGGCTTTTCACTACTTGCAACTTTAGGGTCCCAGCTGACGAGAAAGCACCCTAGATCATTAAAGACCCTCCCCCACTATGCCGAATTAAAAAGTCTCTTTGGGCAAATTTTTATCATGCCAATAGTATTGAACTCCATCTAGACCATCTAGATTAAACTTTTTCTCATCGGAGAAAATTAAATTTTCCCACTTCTCTTCATCCCAAGTCTGGTATTTTACGGCATATTTAAGTCGGTTAGTTTTGTGCTGTTAAAGAAGACGTGGTTTCTGCAGTCACTTTAAATGATTGAAGCCCTTCATTTTCAGATGCCTTCTGATGATTTTAGGACTACATTCTGCTGCTGTTTGGCTTTTCAATCGACTTGAGCTCATACCGGAGTTGTTTTTAAACTCCTTTTGATACGGCGATGGTATAAAAAAAGATGTTTATTATCTTCAAAGATCTCACTTATCTTCCTCCGGTTCATAACCCCCACCCATGTTACATTCTAACTCTGTAAATGGAAATAAGAAAATGTTTTTGTTTGAAATATCAGTTATCGACGATAATTCCTTGCCTGAAGACGTACTCCCTTAACGCGGGTGATTACAGAAACATGTATGCACATATTTAGCCATCAATGTTCGTATAAATAAATTTCATATACCTGCTCTTTTCACTCATTGAGCACTCTTTGGTAGACATATATTGTTTCATTGGATGTACTTCTAGGAAACTAAACTCTACTGGCTAAATATATATATATATATATATATATATATATATATATATATATTTATAATGAACTCATTTTCCCCTCCGACTTTGACCTTAATAGGATGTGAAATCATGACATTACATGCAGATGTTTTGCGTACAAACTATAACACATTATCTGAAGTGTGACTTAGGCTTATTACCTCTACAGTTCCTCGACAATCGTACATTCCTATATTTTTCTCGCTGAGAGTCCATTGCCAAAATCGGTAAGATTCAATAGAAATTGCAGCATCTTTTCTCTCTATTATATTCCATGTTTCCCCGCTCACCATTTACACCGCAGTGGGTGCGTTCACAGGAAACAGTACGAAGAAACACCGATTTGGAATCGTACAAGGGTATTCTGTTTTTTTTTAGCTTTTCCCCCTGATTTATGCTTTCTGTTTTTTCCCATAATAAAATAAAATAAAAATAAAATTAAATCAAATAAACAATGCGAAAATGCGATTATTATTATTGGTTTCTTTTTGCTTTTTTAGTAAGTGTAAGACGCGAGCTGCGGGACTAACCAGTTTTATTACCAGCTATAACGACTCTAACCTTGAAAGCTATATATACCTTTATTTATTAGTGCTTCCAACTAAACATTTATTTTGACACAAATAATTCATTATTTACTGTTTCTTATTAAAACGCAACTATATCGTCAATTCACTTGCATTACTCTTAAATTAAAATTAAAACAAATACATTCATTTAGATTTCGAGAAAACAGAAAAAGTCATTTAGAATTCGAGTGTGATGCGGGACTACTGAAACTAAACCAAAATAAAATTCACTGCGGAATTGATATTTGACCTAATTCACTTTTTAGTTAATTCCTTATGTTTATTTTTTTGTTTGGCGTTTTCGCCTCAATGATTCGAGTTCGAGCCCCCCTTCAAACTTTTTGGGGATTTTTCAAACACTCGAGCACCGCTGGCTGGACCGGTCGTATTGCATCACGTTCATATTTCAATTTTTTTTCACGTTTTATTTTTATTATAGCTTTAACATTTTTGTTTTTATAATATTTAAGCAGCGTTATTACTTGACTTTATTTTCATTTTACCCCTCTCCCAACCACACACGCCTCGAAAAACCCGAGCAACGCAGAGTACACCCCGCTAGTATATATACATTATTCGTTTTTGCGATATGTTTTTACATGAATTTAATTATATACGAAAGTGCATTTTTACCTAAATGCGAGTTGGGAATAATTTTCACTTTAACCAATTTGGTACTCCACATGGGGAGCGGTATATATATATTGTTTATTAATATATAATTAATCACTGACGCGTGTTTTGCAATGTACGACTCATCGGAGTGGCTGAATCTAGCTAGATTCAAAATAGAGACCTCACAGAAATAAGCCTGACCTCCTTATCCGCTGGTTCATCTCGCCGACCGTTTGGATATATCGCAGTTTATTTAGATGTTATTTGCTTTTGTTTTTCGATATGTTTTTGAATGAATTCAATTATATACGAAATATTAAATTATATTTTAACAAACAATATATATACCGCTTCTCATGTGGGGGTACCAAATTGCTAAAAGGGAAAATTATTCCCAACTTGCATTTAAGTATAAATGGACTTTCGTATATAAATAAATATATAAATATATACATGTATATATTTTTGTATATATATATATATATATATATATATATATATATATATATATATATATGACGAGAATATTGGAAATGTACTGGTGCTTTGTTTAATATATATATATATATTTATATATATATATATATATTTAATATATATATATATATTTATATATATAATTATATATATATATACATATATTAGTAAGATATTTGAAATAAGATAGTATATTTAAAATAAAATATGTAAAAGTAAGATTTACTGAACATTATCTTCGTGGATATATATATATGGTATTAATCGTGACACCCTGCACTGAAGATTCCCGAAAGGATGAAACTCTAGTATCTGTAAATATTGAATTATTATAGTAAAAAAAAATAATTATATATATATATATATATATATATATATATATATATATATATATATATATATATACACGAAGATAATATTAATTAAGGCTTACTAAATAATACGTGCAAATATATTTAATTATCTTTATTTACTTCTGCTATGCAAAGTTAATCATTATTTGTTTTATTAGGTTGTCTGTTTTTAATATTAACAAAATATATGCTAAATTGTGTTATATTTGAATAACTTTATAAGAGAATGACCTACATTTTCTGTGGCGTTTGTTTGTACATGCGTCCGTTAGTGCGGACGATTGCCAGATAACCGTCTATTAGGTTTTCCTGAAATGTTGCCACAAATTGTATTTGATTAAATAGATGTGCACAGTAAAAAAAAAAATTGCGAAAATTTCCGTTGTGCCCCCAGGAGCTCAAAGGATATAAAAAATGACCCCAAATGCCAAAAAAATGACACGTTTTTCGCCATAACTTTTGATCAATCCATTAGGTTTTTCTGATACGTGGCCAAAATATGAAGGCTATTGTTCCTCATAAAAATCCAATATGGCTGACTGTGGCAAAATTCTTGTTCGCGGTATCGGGGACTTTCAGTGCTTGTTGCTCTTTTTTTATATTTCCCAACAACATCTTGATATACCTAAGTATATAGTGTTTTTTCACGGTAGTCAACTCAAATATACATTTATTATGGCCGTAAACTGCATTGTTATGGATTTACACTGGGATTCGGCGTCCCCAGGAGATCAAAAAGGTAAAAAAAAAAAATACTCCAAAATGGTCAAAAATGATAGCTTTGCGCCATAGCGTTTAATCCGTCCATTTAATCTTCCTAAAACTTGGCCAAATGGTTATTGTTCTTAATATAAATTCAATGTTGGTTACCCGGAGAAAATTCTTGTTCGCATCACTCTGGGACTTTTAGGGTTAAAAAAACATGCCTTTTTGGGGGTATTTTTTTCATATTACTCAAACACTTGATATGTATGGCTATATAGTGGTTGCCCATGATGCTGAATTCAAATATACGTGTCTTAACGCATGAAACTGCACCGTTAGTCCATTTTCCCTGAGATTATGCGTTCTCAGAAGCGAAAAAGATGTCACAAATGTCCCCAAATTGCAAAAAAATGGCGCATTCCTAAGAGCTCAAAAGGGGTCACAAATGCCCCCAAATTGCGAAAAATGGCACTTGTTTCCCCATAACTTTTGCTCCGTTTATGTGATCTTTCTGAAACTTGGCGAAAATGTGAAGGCAATCTTGATCGTTCACATTTCTCGCATTCATCATTTCTTCACTATTTTTTGTGGCGTCATGTCACATGCAGCACTACAGGGGGACGACGCACATTCGGCTTGTTTAAATTGCTCTAATCATTCTTAATTCTAAAATAATTCTACAGCTAATCAAAACCCTTACATCTCTTACTAACTTTTTTATCATTTTACCCGTCATATTATCTATCTTTTCTTTAATCTCCCGTGATCATTCCCTATTTCGTCAATGACTCTCACTTTCTTAATTTGTCTTTTTCACAATATCTCTCTTTTTGTACCGTTTTGTGAACAGTCGACAGTAATAAGTATCGAAAATAAAGTGCACACTAACGCACGGTCATATATCTCACTATGACAATCGGATTGGCTCTGTGTAATAATACTGATGCTACAGGCACACAGAAATTTGATGTCAACACAGTAGAATGCAATAAACGGTACATCTAAAGATTAATAGTTTTTTTTTACCAACGATAACTCACGTATCAAATTCTGAAGGCTACTCGAAGATAAGAGTTAATTGGTGTATAGTACCTGATGGGACAATATTATAGTAATCGTTAGTAATAGAATGTTTTTAATTAAATTATTCAAGGGGACGGTTCATCAAGATCTTCTTCATGTATAACTTGAAGACGACCATATTGTAGTCAACTGGAAAGCATGGGATACCAAAGAGAGCTCGACAGGCGTACAGTTCTAAGAAAGAAGCTTTGTTTATGCAATCTAGTGACGATATTATTGATGGCGATTTCACCCTCGCTAGAGTTTTTCGTGAAAGTTTGGCGAAGATTGAACTAATTATGTAAGCTCGGTTGAGTACTTCCGTAAAACTAAAGATTAAGCAGAGACAGCCTCGCAAACATTTCTTCTGTGGGAAAGAGGTAGCAAGGGAAAGAAAACAGCACTCATAACCGGACTACAACGTTTATTTTGAACTCTGTCAAGGCAGAATAATGTGCGCCTTGCAGCTCTTCCCCAAATGTTACAACAGCACTCCATCCTTTGACGTACTTGGTTCTTATGCAGGTAGAGAATTGCATAGGCAGTAAGATATCTAATGGAGTGCTAAAATGATCTCAACATTTTCTCAACGACTTTGACAAAGGATTTGATATATGTGTTCCATTTAAGATCGAGCGTAAGGGTCAGATCTAGAAGCTTGACAAAACATAGAGCCTCCGCAAGACGATAGTCATTTATTCCAACTGATGCCGGGCGGGGATCAATTTGATCATATAAATACAGAAGCTTCGTTTTAAATGCATTAAAATTACACCAGCCACTTTTTTCACCATTGTACAATGTGCCTAAGATCAGAAGAGAAGGAACCAAAGAGAATTTGATAAGTTACGGCCTTCTGAGTGTTGCCAAAGATTGTTGTGGACTCAGCATAATTGTCTACGAATGATCTTGGAATGTTATTTGGAAGGTAATTGATATAGATCAGGAAGAGAGTTGGGCCCATATTGTACCCATGAGGGACTCCAGTATTAATACTGTCAGTTTCTGATTTCTGACCATCACCCACTATTTTACCGAATCTATCAGGATGAGATGAGTTAATAATTGAAAAGACATTTCCAGCAATAACGTAGCTGGAGATCTTGATGAGTACACCGTTATGCCATACCTTATCAAAGGGCTTTGATATATCAATTGCAATTTCTCTAGAAAGAAATCCTCCGTCGAGAGATTCGCTAATCCTATGAGATATAACAGTTAGAACATCAGTTGTAGATCTAGCAGAACGAAAACCGCATTGCATTTCCTTAAGAATGTAATATTTGCTGAATTGACTGATTACTGCTCTATTTAACACAGATTCCAGCAACTAACTACTGACGCAAATGAGACTTATTGGCCTGTACTGAGATAGTGATGACCTATCTCTTGAATTCTTAAATAAGGGGCATACTGATGTGGTTTGTTATGGTGTTGGGAAGTATCACCTTTAAGACAACGCTTAAACATCTTTGTAAGTATCGGAGCTAGTTTTGGTTTAAGGTTTTCATCACTATAACTCGAATGCTGTCAGAGGTAGTTGTTTACTGGAATCAAGTTTTGTGGTTAGCTTGGCAATATTACGCACAAATGTTTGTATGTCGCATAGCCAGTTTTCAGATACAAAAGTAAATACGGAGGTTTAGCGGCGTTGATCACATGGAGTACGATAAGCTTCAAAGTCCTTAGCTAAGAGTTTAGCTTTGCTCGATGTTAGCGAGATCACCTCAGGTCCATTAATGATGGGCGGGATAGAGCACATGCTTCTGTTAAGGGCTTCTCTGTCATTTGCAAAAACTCTTTAGAATCAAGCTGCAGCTCAGCTACTTTGGACTTAATGGACTGGGCATACCATCTCACCCTCTGTATTATTCCTTTGCAGTGGATATTGGCCGCCTTGAAATCGGCTTAAGTCTAAGTACATCATTTACTTTTGAACCAATAGAAAATGTATTTATATGCACAGTGGCAGCAGCACATCCTGGATAGAACCACGTCACTGATGTTTTTCAATGAAGAGTTTTAAAATAAAACTCTAATGCTATTTTCTTGGGGTCGATACATTGACAATATATTACTTTCGAAGCCGTCTTCAGAGATGCTATGTGGCATAATGTGGCCCTCACTTAAAATAACAGCACAGACTATAAGCATTGCTGGAAACTTTGTTTTTATTTTCCTGGCACGTCATTGTTATTCATGGTAACCCACCGATTCATTTTGAGGGTGCTTGCAATGGTCCTGTTGTTATAACTTTGATAAGTAGAGAGGTTGATTTGTAATGCGGCGCATCTCCGATTCCGCTCGTTAAAAAGTGTGGCAATTTCAGACATAATAAAAGGCTTCTATCGCTGTTGGAATTTATGCACAACTGGTCAACTTGTAAATGCTCAACAATAAAAGGAAATCGGTTTTCATCAAACAGTAATGGAAATATGTCGTCTTTTCTAGGGCGATAATTTTATCGTCCCCCCCTAGCTAAGCTTATTTTTTAATCACCATAATTTGTTTTCATCTAATTATTATTCAATAGTTAAAACCAAATACTTGTAGGCCTGTTGTTTTACCAAGATCAACACAAATCCTTATAAGAATAATAGTAATTAGCGGGATATGTGGAAATTCTAAAGGGGCCTCATTCATATATAATATATTTATGTCGGCATTCTGTTGGTGTTCAGCATTAATGGAGCCACTCTGACAATTGTGTTAATACTGCTAAAGTATTTATCCAAGCTACCAGGGACACCCAGCGAAGCCCGGTCGAAAGTACGCTTAAATATGATATTATAATGCTTGCAGATTTTGCATATACTATTATAGAGTTATGTTCTTATTATTTTGATATATTATAAAGTTGTGATTTCAAAAATAATATATATATATATATATATATATATATATATATATATATATATATATATGACTTGGGTACACTAGTCTGAATAAAAACCGAAACCAACACTTATGAAATATATATATATATATATATATACATATATATATATATATATATATATATATATATATATATATATATATATAGTACTCTCTTTGTCTCTCTCCAACGACAATAGTGAGGTTAGTACGCATTACATTTTCTGACCCTTCCTTTTTTCCTATATTTCCTTTCATGTGTTTCGTGTTAATTCCCGGTTTTATTGGCATTTAATGAGGGTAGTTTAAAAAATAACGTCCCTAGTTTTTTTTCCGCCAGAATGGATCAGAGGCAATTGCGTATTGTAGCATTATGATGCCTAGGCTAATGTATTCATGACCTGGAAATAACATCTCTATCATGCGGATGTTGACGGAATGAAGCTAATAAAGCGACCGCTGTCATAGAGGTTCGTTAAGAGCAGAGACGCGCTATTGAATTCCTGCAGAAAATTTGCACCGATCAACATTCACGACGCCTGTTAAACGTCTACAAAGCTGACGCAGGTGACGTTAGCAGAGCTGGAGGATTGGTTCGTCGATTTCAGAGTGACTACAGAAGTTTAAGTGACAAGCATCGCTCCAGATACCCAAGTACAAAAATCTTACATCACTGACACAAGTTCCAGGAAAATGATGGTGGATATGGAGGAAATAATAGAATCAGGAACACACAAGTTGGCTACTGTCAATAGTACCACTTCTGTCTTCGTTAATCTTCAACTATTCGTTTTAAATAATAAAGACGATCCATTAATATTGAAACAAACATTGTATTTTATTTACTAGACAAGACTACAGTATCACAGATTTCTCTTTATATTTACGTATTTAATATCAATCTATCTATATATATATGTGTGTGTGGGTATGTTTGATGTGTGTATATATATATATATATATATATATATATATATATATATGCATATATATATATATATTGTTTTAAAAAAACAAGACTTCAAATAATGTGTTGTGTTGATATCAACAAATAGTGTGGTTCATCGTTAGTTACAATTGTTTCAAGACTATTCGGACAAATTCAAAAATTTCGCTTGTTTTCTTTTCGTTTTGAGGGAAATTGTTTCTCTAATGTTTTCTTGTTAAAGTGTTTTGTATTCAATAAGTCTGAAGAAAGGGTGTTCTTGTGAACATTTTCAAATTACATAATATTTGAATTTGTCCGATTAGTCTTGAAACAATTGTAAGTAACGATGAAATACACTATTTGTTGCTATCAACCCCTTCTTTTGAAGTCTTGGTTTTTGTTAAAACAATATATGAATACTCAAATATAAATATGATAATTTTGTAGTTTACAGTTTAAATCATCTTTTTTTTTTTTGGCTTAAAATTTATTGGTATAGGAAGGATTACCGATATTACATATTATGTAAAATTGGAATGCTACAAATAAGTATATATATATATATATATATATATATATATATATATAGTTATTTGATGTTTAGCGAGATTGTAAGTTTAGCTCTATCCTTATTACAATAAAATCAGTAACATTTCGTGAAATTTTGGCAGCTCTGACATCGCTTCATATCAGTCTCTTTACCAGGGGAAGCGTATATAGTTTTGCTATGGAAGCGAGTGTGGAATAACCCCTGATTTCCTGTCTTATGTTATCAAGGAAATAACAGAAATGGTCTAATGGACGATGATTGCAACGAAGAATTAAAAAGGTGAGAGAAAAGTTCGATGAACTAAGTAAACTAGAATGCAAAACATCGTTTTTTTTTTAAATTGTGTGTGTGTTTTTTTTACTACCTGTTTATACAATGGACGCGATAACGGTTACAAGCAACAGATAGCCTATGCCAATGATGACCCCTTTTTTGATAAACTAAACCACCCTATTTTTCCTATGATATGAATGTTTTTGTATCGGCTTGGCCATGTCTAATTATGCACTCTAATGAACAGCAGAAATCGAAAATCATAAACAGAAAAAATCTTGACTATGCTATATACATCAAGAAGAATCTTACACAGAAATGTGAACATAAGTCACTACAACTAAGACACTAACACTGCAGGTTATCAGTTATGGTCAAAAAAGGAACTAAGAAGATAAAATAATGATGCTGATACTGATGATGAAATATTTTGTAGAACATGTTTTAATTTGAATCATAGCAAGAATATTGAATCCAGTATATACAATAAGCATAAAGATGATGCTTGTGATAATGATGATCATCTTTATCATTTTCTTTTACATTGCAAGCTCAAGACATAAAATCTAGTTTTATTTTCTTTTTTTCCCTCAGTGTATTAACCATTCCTGGTTGAGATTTAAGTTTAAGCCACATTATGTCCCGCGTCAATATTTAAAAGATAATTTTGTATTTTGTTCATCTTCAATTCGTTTCTATCCTTATTTTTCTTACCTTTTCTTCTGTTGCTTTTCCATATCATATCTTTATGTTTCTTTTATTCTGTTTAATGTCGTACTTACCCTCTTGCCCATGCTCTCTTTCTCCTTCCTCGTATTTCCTCTTTTCGTTTTTGGTTCCCCAACAAAAGCAAGATTGGGCCTGTTAATTCAGCCTTGTCCTTCGTCAGTTCGTCTGCCCACACTTTTCTCAATAACTACGTCTTAGAATTTTTTTTAAAGTTTTACACAAACATTAAACATGATATGAGTAAAAAAGTACCAGAACGGATTTTTCGGGAAACCCTCAGTTGTTCCCCTAGGGGTGCCTTTCGTGTTAAAATGG
>NC_136493.1:40609900-40629900 GCF_053919585.1 Euprymna scolopes | reverse complement strand
TGGGTCTGGCCATACCCACATGGGGAGACAAATAAATAGAAACATTAAAAAATTCCCTATTTTTAATACGCCCCTCTTTCTAAACAAACACAATATGAAGAATACCCGAAAAGACTAAAACGAAAAATCACAATACTAAAATCCAAGAATCCAAAAATTAAATATCAAAATAGAATGAAAGCACCCCTACCCTTATTTCAGAATAGCTAGTCCCCCCTCCCCACACATACACATTAGTAACGACCTCGGATCACAGCCGCCTTCCTAAGGAAGCAAATAACCACAAAATAATATAAAACAATATACACATTCCAAAACCAATAAAAGCAAACACACACACGCACACACACGCGCACACACACTAACACATACACCCACCCCACCTCACTCTAAAGAAAATAAAAAACATTAGGAGAAAGAGATAGCGACTACAACCAGGTCAACAGGTCTTCCTCACAAGCCCAATAAAATAGCAATAAAAATTAAGCATGCCAATGAATAATACACACTTACAAGCCTCCACCCCTTAGAAAAACTTCAAATTAACTACGAAAATCGTCATTTTTACATCTCCAACACATTTGAAAATAATTTCTGACGAGGACGCATCACAGAACGTCTGAAACGCGCGTAAAAACGATTTCAATGACTTAAAAACATTATTACAATGATCCAAACATAATTCTCAATGAAAAGCCAAGACACGGAATAATAAAATAATGTTAAAAATACACATTGTTGGTGACTACTCCCTTATTTAAATATACATATTTCTTTCGTTGGAATTTCTTAACCCATTTTATATATATATATATATATATATATATATAATTTAAAGGAGATTAGAACAATAGTCTAAAGAGCAGAGTGTATGTTAATGTAATAGTGAAATTACTAGTGTAATTAAAATACAGGAAAGAAAAAGTGCTCGTTGTAGTTTAGATATATAATAAGCTCGATAGGTAAATATCCTAGAGCTAATTTAATATTTTGTAATGTGATTGATAATTTAAAAATCAAATTATAATTAAATTAAAAATTCGTTTCATAAGAAGGAACAACAACAAATCAATTATTTGTACGGTCGTTTTAGAAAACAGTGATTTTATTCTGGTAGACATCAAGTTACGGACAATAATTATTGCATATAGATTTTTAATAAAAAAGGTTTCCTCGTCAGCAAATATTTTGAAGGGTTTTTTATTAAATGTGAAAGACACCATAAATAAACCTAGCATTAAAAGTAAGGTGGATGTATCTGGAAAAAATAAAAATGAAGGTATGGATTTAAACTTGATAAGAAATTTTATAATGGTTAGAGATAGAAATAAATAGAGTAAAATATAAATTTGGTTTAAGTACTATATTATACATCCATACATACACAAATATATACATGCATATATATGAAAAATAGACACATATATACATATACATAGATATACAGATATATACATAAAAATATATGTACAAATATTTACCTTTTACAGATTTTAAAGACCATTGCAGTTTATTTTTTATCGCTCATGACGCAAAATATGAGCATGTGTTGTTACCGTTATAGTTACGTTATACTGGATTGATTTTAAACCCGGAACATTGAGCGTATCATAATCATAAAAGAAAGCACGTATAATATCGAGTATAGGTTATTTTTAATCGTAGTATCAAATAAATGTCACAGACGTGCATATTACGTTCATGGACTTTTTTGTGTTTTCATACTTTGACTCAAATTCAAATCCCAAGCATCAATTCTAAAGGTATTCATTTCATAAAATAATTGTCATAACAATTAAGACGTGGAAAATATAAATTTAAATACCAACAAGATATACACCCCTAGATTATAATGGTTATCTGTTTTCCTCTTACATTCATATTATCAATTCCAAGTGAATAAAATTATTTTCCTCGTATCATTTGAAATTGGATGATGTAAAAATAATCGTTGAGTGTAAAGCATACGGCGTAGCAATTATCCATTTGTATTTGGGTATTCCTCAGTGAAAATATCACTTTATTTCTACGTGATAGCATTTTTTATTTGGATTTACACTCAAAGAATAAAATGGTTCTCTTGCAATAGATTTTTGGTTCAGCTTTTAACCTCGTGGCTTTTACTTTAAAATAATATAGTAGATTAGAAGGGAACAATGGGTTGCATTTATTATTTACTAGCAGGGGTGTTTGAAGGTGTGTGTTGAGCAAAAAAAAAAGGTGAGACGTACGTTTAAATAAAGGCTAGACAACCGAAAAAAGGGGATGACTTTCGAAAAAAGCGACCCGCCTGTAAAAAAGTGTCCAGTTTAAGGTATATATATATTAATGTTTTTAACTAATTGAAGGAAAATGTAGTAGGCAAAAAAAAAACAATGAGAAACACAAATGGGAAATAGTCAGTATCGCCCACTTCTAGAAGAGAGGGAATTTCTTGGCTGTAATAGCCGTAGAGAAAAAAAGAAACAGAAAAAAGAAATAAACAAAAAAAACATGGCTTCTCGCAGACACGTTGTTCGTCACAAAGGAGCAATCCAATCGCCAGAACCACCTACATACAATCTACCGAACACTCCTCATTGCTGTCCAGCGTCCTGCCTTTATAGCGGCCGGGAATTGTCCATTTGCATAATCGCGTGAGAGTAAACCTGATTCTACTAGAATTGCATGAGGACAACGCTCATAAAACCCCATGGACGCCATCTTGAAAATCTCTCTTCCGCTCAGCCTGAAACACAACAGACGTATCCGAGATAAGCTCTCTATTTCCCCTCATTTCGGCTATTCCTAATTCTGCTACACTCCCCCCTGATCTCATGATCACAAACGGGGCAGGGGGCAGTCCTCTTTGTCGGGTACTTCTTCGAATAATCGGAGATAGAACTTCTTCCTTGCCATCTTCCTCATTACCACTATTGCCACCAGTCTGTTCCATAGGTGGTGTTTCACAATCAGGGCAGGGGGACAGTATCCGTCTTCGTCGGGTTCTCCTTCGTAAAGGCAAGACGGGTGGCCCCTCTTCCCCCTCTACGGTATGTGCATTATATGGCTCAAAATCCTCTCTGTCGTCCTGCATCATTTCAAAAGACATCGTACTGTCTTCCTGCTCCTCTTCCTCCAATTTAACAACATAATGGTGAGGGCGCAGATCTTTCACGTGACGAGGCACACCGTCCATCAAAATTGATTGAGGGCTGATTACCTTAGTCACATCACCCTTGCCAGACCTCGTGGAACATCGATTTTGCGGTCTTTTGACCCACACGCGATCTCCAACCTGATAAGAGCTGTTCTTGGGTCCTGGGGACGCAGTTGCGGGATTGGTCTCTTTATTCGAAGTTCGTATCTATAAATCCTGTTGGCAGGTGCAGTGAAGGGAGATGTGTCGTATCTTGGTGTGATGTTATACCAGTAGACAGCCTCCTGTATCGAACAGCGCATTCTAGCCGCTATTCGTTTCACTGTACGGTGACATTTCTCCGCTATGCCATTCCCGGCTGGAGTGTATGCACAACGGAATCGCAAGTGAACTCCCAATTTATGTGCAAATGCTTGGAACGCGTTTCTGCAGAAAGCCGTGCACTTGTCTAAAACGATTTCATGCGGCGGGCCACGCTCGAGGAACACTGCCTCCAACTGATGAATCCCGCTTGCCGAGTCCTGCCTCGTCAATTTCCTCCAAATGGAGAAACGCGATGGGCCGCAGTCTGTTAAAGTTATAATATTGAAGGTGCCATAATGTGTGATACCCATTCCAATTCTCTGCCAATTCTCGTTAACTTCCAGCTTTTCCTTTTTCTACCTGGCGCTGGGTCAGTGGATTGACATTCCTCACATTTTCACATGACCGTTTTAACGGTTGCTTTTGTCGTGGTTGCCCACCTTCTCCTGACAAAGTAGGTAGTGTGTCGCACCCCCGGATGTCCACTACTTTTGTGAATAGCCATGATTTGACTCTCATCCAGCTCGTCTGTGTGAACCGCGCCTATCACCGGGTCAATCGCGTTTTTCTTTTTCATTGCCTCAAACTACTGCGGATATACTCCTGTAAATCGGTCAGATTTGTTTCGTGCTTATGGAACCGGTGTCACGTCCACTGTCAGCCCGTACTCTTTCACGAGTTCCTTGTGAGTGCTTAGTTGCCTCCTAATAAGCATCTCCCTTGCTGCGTTGGTACGTACTCGCGACTTTCCAGTTAGCGTGTCCGAGACCCGATGGTATACGCAGACAGAATCTGTTTTTATGTGTAGCACCTTGCTCTGCCACTAAAGAGCCAAATTGATACCTTTCAATACGGCGTCCAGTTCGGCTAAGTTGATATGTTGAGAGTCATATTCGGGTCGCAGCCAACATGCATCTTCCAACACGGTTTCGCCCATCTCCAAGACTGCACCAATTGCTAGGGAGCTAACATCGACCCATACATTCATCTCTTTGCTGTCTACACACAAATTTTCCCGGGGCGGGTCGTTCTGCTGCTCAGATTCTAAGGTTTCAAACATCATACGATGCAGTACGGCGTCCCTTGCTTCATCATCCCAGCTCTTCGTTACCGAAGTTACTTACCTTCTGAGAATTCCACAAGCCACACGAAGCCAACCGTACACCGGAAAGTGCCCGACAAGTCGACCACACAGCGAAAACATTGTTCGTCGAGTAACAATACTGGGAGCCTCTGGAATTGCATTTCCTCGCTTCCAGCGTAGTTCACTGCATTCCATCCTGACCGCCAATCCCAGAACACGTGCACCGTCCTTCAACCGCTATTGGTTCTTGCGCTCCAACCCGAACTTCGCTAGGTGTTCTCTTACACGGGTAGCGGGCACCACGTCTTCATTGACAAAAATGTCATCAATGTAAGCAGATGCTGCGCGGCTTACAACTTCTTCCTTAGATAATACTTCGCTGATAATTGCTCTCATTATCAGGGGAGCCCCATTCAAACCGAACCCCAGACGGGTCAGACAGTATTTTCCCGTCGATTTCCACAGTCTGTTATGGCCACAGTGTCTCATGGACCCGGAATTGTAGGTTTGCTTTCCTGAGGTCTGTTAGAGACACGTCAGCACCTTTTTGTCTAGCCGCACAAACAACTGCGTTGTCCTTAAACGCGTCTACGTAATGATTTAGCTCCCTGTAGTCCATCACCGGGCGCACTTTTTCTTTGTTCTGCTGTCATCACAGCCGTCAGGGGAATTAGGCCTTTAGGGGGTCCCAATTTATCCCCTGGGTACGACACGAACCAACCATTAGCCATCCAAGTGTGGAGCTCCTGCGTGTATTCTTCACGGATTTCTGCCAGCACTGGATATTCTGACACTCGATTGTGTAGTCTTTCAGGGGGATGGTCCTCAGACCACTTCCACGATGCGGTCCACGTTCGGTTTTTATGGTCAAAGTGGCGGTAAAATCCGGTTCATTAATAGAAATGGCTGCGCATTTAATATTTTTCCTGTAGTCCAGCCGCACTGGTCCTGTAAGCTCAACAATGACACCTCCCAGAGCTTTTATGGCGTCGATCCCTAGAAGTAAGTCAAACCCCAGCGGTTTGCCACGCACAGCCAATACATCGATTCTGGCAGACGGACTATCATCAGTGGATACAGAGACCGCTCCAACACCGCAGCACGCATGGACTATTCCACCAATCGTTTTGACACTCACGTTCGTTTTTCTCCAAGACCGGTACCGGTCTGCATGTAGAATCGTCCTAGAGGATCCGGCATCAATAAGCGCCAAACATCGCGTCCCGTCAACATGAATGCTTATAACTGGGAGCGGTGTGTCCGCATCTTGGTGGGGAAGGAGAATGGCGCTTATGCGTCCTCCCCTTGACCGTTTCCCGAGCAGTTCCGAGCCCAGTGTCCACTCTCACCGCACCGGTAACACCGTTTCGACAGCCCCTCGCAAGGTGGCCTTTAACGTTGCATTTGAAACAGGTCACACTTACAGCAATATTCTGGGCCCTGTTGTTGGGTGAGCGTATGGCCGCAACCACGTCCTGATTTTGTTCCGCAGTCGTCGTCACAATTCTCGCTCTAGAAATTAGCTCCACCATGGTCAGGTCTTCGATGTTTGGCACCTGTTGAAAAGCAATTGAGATGGCGTCAGGGAATCCAATAAGGAAAGTCAATTTTCTGAGTCTTTCTAAGCTATCTCCTGTGAATCCAGCCTATCCAACAAACTGCCTAATTTTGTTGGCGAAAATATCCACACGCTCGCAAGCCCATCTAACTATAGTTATTTTTCTGTATGCTGCAAATGCGGCGTCGATAAATGCCTCCGTTAATCGGGCCTCAATCTGGGCTATCTTCTTTTGATCGTCCTCTTCGATTCCTATGTAGATGGGCAGTGCATCACCTTCCAGACTCGCTACATCATCCGTCTGGTGAAGTTGTGCGACAAGTCTCACTTTTTTCAGCTACGCTACAACGTCTCCCTCGCAAGAGAACGGCTTGATAATATCACTGCTTATCCGCACCTTCGCCATAGTCGGGCCGAAATTGCTTGAAGGAAAATGTAGTAAGCAAAAAAAAAAAACAAACAAAAAAACAATGAGGAACGCAGATAGGAAATAGTCAGTATCGGTCACCTCTGGAAGAGAGGGAATTTCTTGGCTGTAATGTAAAATGGAGCAGAAAAAACAAACAAAATTCGTCACAAAGAACAATCCAATCGCCAGAACCACCAACACACTATCTGCCGGACACTCCCCATTGCTTTCCAGCACCCTGCCTTTATAGCGGCCAGGAATTGTCCATTTGCCTAATCGCTTGAGATTAGATCTGATTCTACGAAAATTGCATGAGGTCAACGCTAATAAAAAATCATGGACGCCATCTTGGAAGTCTCTCTTCCGCTCAGCCTGAAACACAACACACGTATCCGAGGTAATCTCTCTTCTCCCTCATTTCGGTTATTGCTAATTCTGCTACACTAATTTTTCGATATTTGTCGTCTGAAAGGTCCAACTTCAAAACGACACTGGTCTTGGTAAAATCCGTCGCTATGTTGAAAGTTTTTGACAGATATGCAAACACACATACATACATTTATATATTGGTAACTAAAGATTTTCGACCAATACCGATTAAAAAGCTTGCCCTATCTCTGAATACCCTTTATGTAAAATTTCTAATGTTTAGACTAGAAATTATCTGATTAATTTTTTTTTTGTATTTCCTCCTATTATGCCCCCTTTACATCTATGGTTTTGGTCTAAGATCAAGTTATTAAGTTAGATCCAAGAAACCGATATCTAAACTTTCCAGTGGCGGCAGATTTTTGTAGAGTTCTTAAAGGTCAAATCGTTGAACTTTGACCCCTTAACAGCGAAATTTCTGGTCGAAAATTGACTACTATGATTTTCCCAAATCTCACTATCCTGTATATCAAATTTTTCGTCTTTAGACTAAATAGACAGAGTTATTGCGAAGGAAAATGTACACAGACATACAGACAGACACACATACACACAGACACGTTCCTTTTTATAGATATACTAGCATTTCAGTCAATTTTTTTTAGCTTTGACCCCTTTTATGACCCCTTAACATTTATTGCTGAGGGCTCAACTCAAGTTATTAAGTTCGATCCATGTCCAAGGAACTTATAGCCACAATTTCAAGAGTATAGACCCAAAATTCTCGGAGAAGTTTGGTAGAGTTCTCAAAGGTCAAATCGTTGAACTTTGACCTGTTAACAGCGAAATTTCTGGTCGAAAACCGACCAGGTAGATTTTCCCAAATCTCAGTACCTAGAATATAAAATTTCGAATCGGTAAACTGAATTTCGGTAAATTGAAAGAGTTATTGCGTAGGGAAATGTACACAAACACGTTCACTTTTATAGTTATACTAGCATTTTGACCCGGCATTGCCCGGTTGTTTAGATGTGTCTGTTGAACAACAAAAGAAAATGTGTCACTAGGAAGGCAGGCTCGAACCTGTACCGCAAAGGAGGAAAAGAACGGGGTAAAAACCTAACGTCTATGCTGTTACGACCACCACCAAACCGGAAGCGACATTTTAAAAAATTAAGGCTAGACAATCTAAAGGAGAGGATAACTTTCAAAACTATCAGCGAGAAAAGCAACCCCTGAAGAAAAGTTCCTAGTTGAAGGGGCAGATATTAATGTTTTAGACAATTTTTCGATATTTGTCGTATTGTTCGAACATCAAAACGATACTGATCTTGATAAAATCCGTCGCCTCTATTGAAAGTCTTAGGCAGACATACAAACATACATACATACATTTATATATTGGTAACTAAAAACTTTCGACTCAAACCGATGAAAAGCTTGCCCTATCTCTGAATATCCTTTATGTAAAATTTCAATCAGAAATTGTCTGAGAGGTAAATTTTTTTTAAAAATTTTGACCCCTTTTTTGACCCCTTAACATTTACTGTTTTGGGCTCAACTGAAGTTATTAAGTTAGATCCATGTCCAAGGAACCTATATCTAAAATTTCACGTGTTTAGATCCAAAATTGTAGGAGGAGTTTGGTAGAGTTCTCAAAGGTCAAATCGTTGAACTTTGACCCCTTTGGCGATTAAGCCAAATTTTTGTCCGAAAACTAATCACACCGTTTTGCCCAACACTCAGTATCCCGTATATCAAATTTCGAATCTATAGGATTAAAATTGACAGAGTTATTGCGTATGGAAATGTACGGAGACACACAGATATACAGACACTTTCACTTATATATATATAAATAGACTAGCATTACAACCCGGCGTTTATGTTTAGCATTACAACCCGGGTGTTTATGTTTAGCAAAAAAATAGTTGTAGGCTCGAACCCGTACCGCGAAGGAGGAAAAGAACAGGGGAAAATCCTGCCGGCTTTGCTATTACAACCACCGTAAAACCGGAAGTGACTTATGTTTGAATTAAGGCTAGACAAAGAGAAAAGATAGGATTACTTTAAAAAATATTGATGAAAAACGCGATTCCCCCTGTAGAAAATTGCCGTGTTGAAGGTTCAGTTTTTAATGTTTTTAGCCAATTTTTCGATATTTGTCGTCTGAAAGGTCCAATTTCCAAACGATTCTGATCTGGCAAAAATCCGTCGACTTTGCCGAAAGTTTTAGGCAGACATGCAAACATACATACATACATACATATATACATGCATACATACATTTATATATTATTTACTAAAAGTTTACGACACAAAACGATACAAAAGTTTGCCCTATATCTAAATACTCTTAATGTAAAATTTCAAATGTTTAGATCAGGAATTGGCTGAGTAATTTGGTAGAGACCGCAGAGGTCAATTTTTTTTTTAATTTGACCCCTATTATGACATCTAAACATTTATTGGTTTTTGCTCAATTCAAGTTAGTAAGTTAGATCCATGTCAGCGAACCTGTATCTAAAATTTCAAGTGTGTAGACCCAAAACTGGAGGATGAGTTTGGTAGAGTTCGTTAAAGGTCAAATCCTTAAACTTTGACCCTTAACACCCAAATTTATGGCTGAAAATGGCTTACAAAGATTTTCCCAAGTCTCAGTACCCCTATATCAAATTTCGAGTCTGTAGACTAAAAATTGGCAGTTATTTCGTATGGAAATATACACATACCCACATACAAACAGACACACATACACACATGTTCACTTTTGTAGATATATAGATATAGATTTATTTTAAGTTTAATATTCTATTTTTGCTGATTCGATTTTTTTTCTTATTTGTGTATTAACTTTAATGATAATTGTTTCTGAAGACTAGACAACACAAACCAGCCCATTTATATCTACTTGTTCTTGTGGCTTGGTGTGTTTATAATTAATATATATATATATAGTGCTCCTCACCTTGAGTTGAGCATATTGAGAAGTGAAAAACGAATTACCATTAGCATATAAGCGACGCTCTTTGTGTAAACAAATCGAGCGGAGGTATTTCGGACGATATCAAAACATCGTAAAACTCACTACTCGTTCAAGCAGACGCCAATAGCGTAATGGTTAGAAGCCTTGACTGCCGTATAAACGGTCGGGTTTCAATCCTGGCTTGAGGTAGTTACCTGTCTAGCCGCACTGATGAGCTGTGAAACAGCGAAACAGTACTGTATGTGGATGACTATATATATATATATATATATATATATATATATATATATATATATATATTATAAATAAACAAAACATCAAAGGAAAGAAAAATCAAAATGATAACAACAAAAATCACTCCCGATGATAATCGAACTCACTGATAGAAAGCGTTGAGAAGAATATGGCTGAACAACATTTGGGTGCCATTCTATACAAATGCCAGCTGAGATAAAAATTATTAAAAATAGCCAATAGAAAAGATATCCAGAAATATCGGGCAAAAAGAATAAATATGTTGTGTTCAATCAGATGTATTTGAATAATGACTTCCTGTTAATACACACACTTACACACACACACACACACACACACACTGTCTCGTAACGTCGCCTATTTAGTTTTCGGTAATTTATTTCAAACTACTGTTTTGTGCTTCTTATTTCCAGCTTTTTAAAACTAAAGCCTTGATCATTTTGTCAATAAATTTCTCTTTATCTTTATTATTTTAGCTTTTTATTTTAGCTTTTAAATATACTTTTTTTTTCGTTTTCTCTCCTCTTTTTCTGATATAATTTCTTCATATAATATATTGTTACATTTTGTCTTCTTGTATCTTGTCTTCTCTTACATCAAAAGAGTGGTTTCTTATATATAAACAGTTTATGCTCTGGAATTCTGGATGTCATTTTCTATAAGAAATATTTTAATGCTACTATATATATATATATATATATATATATATATATATATATATATATATATATATATATATATATATATACATGATGGACTCTCCCGTCGCTTTCGACGTATGAGGTTCGGACAACCCATATTTCTAAAACTCATTTATGCTTTTGTCTCTGATGACTTTTTAATCCAGCAAGGGACTTGCAAACAAGGCTACAAATAGAACATGAATGTGGATTTAACGCTGCAGATATTGGTGCGGCTGCTAGTCGTTTTGCTCTTACTCTTTTTTATTTCAGTTGCTTTTAGCTTTCAGGTTGAAACCTCTGGAGACCTTCAAAATACCTTCATCTCCATCCTTTTCGGTCATTCACCTCATCTTCAAGACTCCTGTATAGTATGTTCACTGCAGACAAGTTACTCTTCAACTTGTCCTTGTACCTAAGCACAGGACGTCCGACAATTCTTTTACCACCCTCAAATTGACTGTACATCGCAATTTTTGGAATTCTGTCATCGGGCATCCTCAATACATGACCAGCCCACCGCAATTGCGATTGAATAAGGAATAATTCAATGCCAGGTATTTATATATATATATATATATATATATATATATATATATATATATATATATATATATATATATATATATATATATATATAAAGTAGTAGCGTTCGTGTGTGTATGTGTGTGTCTGTGTGTACAACTCCCAAGGACCAAAGAAATATAAAGGCCAACGGACTTTCATTATGTAGCATTCTTCAAACCACATTTACATTATTGTGTTACGGTCATTAACATATCACATTAAATTAAATTTATTTAAATAATTTCCTCGATAACATTACTTTTTCGACATAATAGCTTTGTTTCAACTTTACTAATTAAAAAAATAATCATTTAACTTCAAGTTATATTTGATTTAACTGATTTTATCTGAAATCTGAAACCGTTTTATTTTCAAACCAAAAACTAGAAAACCTAAAGGGGAAATAACTGTGATAGTTTAATTGAAACGGAGTACGTATATTATTCTAAGCTTAATTATTATTTTTATTTTTAATTCGGAGAAATTTTTTTTCCACTTTTTCTTAATTTTTAAATAACCTTTTTTATTTGTAAGAGAAAAATAATTAAATCTAATGTCCTCATTTACTTGCATCCTCACGAGGGTAGAATTAGTCAGAGACACATGTGAACAAAATCCATCATCCTCTGCTCTTTTTGTTTATCAAATTTTATCGGTGTTGCTCAGGATTTATTATAATAATTATACCATAGCAAGCGTGTTTAATTGCCTGCGGAACAGATTTTCTTTGTATTTTATTTAATATCTTAAATTAAAACTTCTCAATTTTTACGACGTGACCCAGAGTCCTTTAACCCCTAGAAAAAATGGTCAATGTAAATTTTCTTTCCAACTCCTCAAAAAACTTGAAAATGACAACTTTTAATGGTTTTCGATGGTGCTTAAAACGAATATCATATTTAAATTTGGGGCAGATAAGTAGTTTTCATGATATGAAAAATTACTTTTTCAAAAAGAGAGTGATCACTTTCCTGTATAAATTTGACGTAAAATAGGCACCCACTTTCTAACCACCTAATAATTTCTTCATATCATCAAACAAATTTAACTGTGATATTCGTTTTCAGCACCACCGAAAACCAGCGCTTTTTTAAATAAGAGATTCGTTCATGTTTTCATAATTTAGGACGTAAATAATGCTGTCAGTAAACTTACACGGGCGGTTTACAATTTTCTTTTTTTAGGTGGGTATTCAATTATAGAATTTGTATAGTTTTTACCAGGTGCTCATGTACTTTACTTAACCGGCTCCTAATGTAAAACGAATTTTTGTGAAATGTTAGACTGCAGAGGCACCTGTTAACAGCTATACAAGTTGTATAAAGAAAAAAGAACGAAAAACAAAATGCATTTATAAACTTACTAACAGCATAATTAGCGTCCTAAATTATGAAATTAAAACATTAGCGCATCTATTAGTAAAAAAAAACCCGCCAATTTTCGGGAGTGCTGAAAATAAATAATACAGTTAATTTTGTTTTATGATATGAAGAAATTACTAGGTGACCAGAAAGTGGGTGCTCATTTTACGTTAATCTGTATAGCAAAGTGATCACCCACTTATCGAAAAAGTAATTTTTTTCATATCATGAAAATTACTTATCTGCCTCAAATTTAAAGGTAATATTCGTTTTCAGCACGACGGAAAACCATTAAAAGTCATCATTTTAAAGTTTTGGGGGATTTGGAAAGAAACTTTGACCAAAAAAATTAAGACCTGTTTTTTTGTGACCTAATACGTGTATGTCGTCTTTATAAATGATATGAAAGAAGAAATTTTGAAAAAAATTTAACATTTAAGCGTAGGGGATTACTTTTCTATATAAATTTAACGAAAAAGCGTTCAACCAGACATGTCATCTCTAGTTTTTTTCAAGTTTGGCGATCGAGGGGGAGGATAAAAGATGACAAACACAAAACCTTTTAGTTTTTTTTTGTTTTGGTGGGGGGCAGGAATTACATTTGAAACATAAAATAACGACAAATTTAATTAATTTTTATAAAACCATTCTGTACTTTCATCTAAAACGCAAATATGATAAATTCAATTTTTTTGAGGATTGAGGATTACATTGGAAATATAAAATGACGAAAACTGTTATTTAATTGTTTTTGGAATTAATTTTTGGTAGATCTTTTTTTTTTCTTTAATTTTGCGATCGCACGTGCATTCGCTTCTATTTTTATAGAAACAAAAGTAGTAATGATTTATTTTTAATTGTCTTTTCTTTGCAGGGGGCTCTTTCTAGTGGTCCATATCCGGAGAATAGTTTCTTCTCTTTGTAGCCCTTCTGTCGAAATATCGGGTGGAGAGGGTATCACGTACTTCTTTTTTGGGGCGATTACATTTATATGTTTTTATCAGTTCTTTTATTTTTGTTGTGGGAGTATCCACGTTGCCCATGATGAAAATGATGAGTATACAGGTGTGTTTGAAACAGAACTTCATGTCAACCCAGGCAACGCTGGGTGCCCATGTTAGTATTTTTATATTAGTTCCGATTTTCGACGCATTGTGAGTTGAGTTTATGAAACGATAAAGTTTTTCTTTTTAATTCCACAGATTTTTATTTTTTTGTTGAATTTTATAGGTTAAGTTTTTTTTCTGTGTATATAACATTCTGCATGTTTACAAAAAATTATATTTGGACGTGGGTGCATATCGAACATTTACGGATGATTTGCAAACATAGGCAATTCTATTGAGCTTCCTGCAATCAGAATGTATTTATGAAAATTTACTTGGAAATCTGATAAAATTTCGATCTCTTTTCGGTTTTTTATTATATGTACTTTCGCTTTTTGGTTTAATCTCTTTAGTAGTACACCTTACTCTATTTACTGTTCCAAATTAATATATACTTAGAGTTTTCATAAATTTCTATATACTTATATATATATATATATATATATATATATATATATATATATATTCCTATATACATATATATATATATATATATATACTCCTACATATATATATATATATATATATATATATATATATATATATTCCTACATACATATATATATATTTATATATATATATATATATTCCTATTTTTTCCTGTATATATTCATATATATATATATATATATATATATATATATATATATATGTGTGTGTGTGTGTGTGTGTGTGTGTGTGTGTGTGTGTGTGTGTGTGTGTGTGTATATGAGAAAAGGAACAGAGCTGTAGCTGTATAGTAGAGATTTACAAAAAAAAAAATATTATTCGGCAGAAGACTCCAAAAATGGTATCTAGGTTCTCCTTTATCCGCGGAGATTTAAAGGATGCTAATTCTTCTCATCAGAGAATACACTGTTAGCAAATTAATCAGATTGTCACGCTAAAATTTTCACATTTCTATATATTTGCTGGTTACTGCATAGGATTAAATTAAACGTTTTATGATTCGTATTCACAAAACATAAAAACAAAAGAATATAAATATGAAAAACAGTTCATGCGGACAGTTCAATTCAGACTTCAATATAAAGCTAAAACAAAACAACCGCATTTAAAGAAGTTCACCGTAATGGAGGTTTCTATTTGCAGGTTAATAAATAACAGTAGGTGCTCACCTCAGTGGCGCAAAATGAAAAAAAGTGTCAGAAATTGGAGTATATATATATATATATATATATATATATATATATATATATATATATATATATATATATATATATATATCTTCTCCAATCTCCGAAAAGTCCTTTTTGTGTTCTTCTCGAAATTTTATATGTTGGATCCATAATCGCTAGCGCTTTCGACAGAAGTACTTCTATCATCCTCAGGCATATTGTAGAAATAAATGTAGAAATTGTTTTTTTTTAATTTACTTATATATACATTTTTTCTAGTCACGTGGTAACTTGTTACAAGTTAGGTGGGCGGATTTTTTTTTACATATATTAAACACACACACACACACACACACACACACACACACACACACACACACATATATATATATATATATATATATATATATATATATATATATATATATATATACAAACACATATATACATTTTCAAATATTTATCCCAAACATTTCAAAACGCTCCGGTTGCACACATAATTAATATTATTTATTTGAGGCTTCTTTGTTTTAATGTACAATGCTTCGAGTATTCTTAGACTATTTACTATTGCCCCTTCAAATGTTGTGATATCGAGCTAGAGTCAGAGAGGTGGAAAGTCAATCTTCGCTACAATGTGTTAGTTGTTGAACCAATGTAGCTACTAATATTGGGGATATACTTTCTTATTAGAATGTCGAAGAATTATGGTAGAAAATACAAGAGTACAAGATGATTGATGATTTATAATTAAAATTAAAAATAAATGTCGGTTCCACAATGAAGAACAAACAAAATCAATAAATTGTACGATCGTTTTGGAAACGGTGTTTTTATTGAGATAGACAATAATTTTATCATATAGTTTTTTGAAACAAAACATCAGCAAAAATATTGGGAGGGAGTTTATATATATATATAGTAATTTTAAAAATATATCTGTATATATATATTTATAAATTACTAACAAGCTCTACCTACGTATTGAGCACTTTTGAAGTAAATACTTAAAGTTTACGCATAAATCCATACTTTCTAGTATTAATTTTATGCGAGTAAATTAAGTAGTTATATATATGTATATATATATATATATATATATATATATATATATATATATATATATTATTGTGCATATCTTTAGGCAGTTTTCTTTTTTTATTTATATAATCTTAGCATTTCTCCATTTCTGTCCAGAAGCATTGGACTTCGAAATTCCATGGTCTATGAAGGTTTTTTTTCGCGTTTTCATTCTTCCTTATTTATGTGATTATATAATGAAATTCCGTGTAGCTTGGATCTTTCATATTTCATTTATTGTATCTTGCTTAAAGGTTATACTTTTTGTCAAATATATTTATTATATAAATATATATATTTGAGTATATATATTATATACTCAAATATATGTTTGAGTATATATATTATATATATATATATTTGAGTATATATATACGCATATATATATATACGTATATATATATATGTGTGTGTATGTATGTGTGCGTGTGTGTGTGTCTCTCTCTCTCTCTCTCTCTCTCTCTCTCTGTTTTATAACAGCACATCGTTATTCAAGCATATCTGGTTAAATAGGACTGGAACACGCTTTCGTCACTTTTCTGGGGATTTTCGACTTAATATGAGTTGGTAAATGTAAAATATGGCATGGAATGATTTGGTCTTGCCTATTTCTCCGGTGCCCACGTTCTTGTATTCCCTATGGAATAGAACATCAAAACAAAGGTAAATATCGCAATAATATGTATCGCAATAACAGAAAAATGAGGAAAGATTTACTGTTGTAATTATCTATTGTATTTTAGTTATCTGTAATTCATGTCAATAGAAGATTGTCCTACGGATGTCATATGACTGTCCCAGGGGGGCAATTGAGTTCTCCCCAAAAGAGAGCGGATATTTAAAATTTACTATAGAAAACGGGCAGACATGACTAAAAATTGATGCCGAAAAAAAATATATTAAATCCGTCAACAAACAATGCCATTGAGTTGAACAAAAACATATTCTGTGAGCCACTGCAAATCGGTGATGAATAATATTTTGGAGAAGTGATTTTTACACCTAAAGAACAGCTTACTTCGACTCCGGGATCACAGTGTAACCCCGGAGCCACCAGAACCTGCCCGCAAAACTCGAAGGTGCAAGTCGTGGTGGGGGGAATACCCACTTTCTGAAGAAACCAATCGAGACATACCAGACGTTAACACTGTCGTGGTTGATCGGGTTAAGTGACTACCTCACTTCATCTCATCCCGGCATGTATAATGCAGAGCGCAAGGATGGCAGATAGGATGAGTTATTTGTGAGATTTGAGATTGATTTACCTTGAAGCAGCTTGCGAGCCGAATTATAGCTCCCCCTCTACACGACGCCCGGTTTCGCTAAAACCGCACTGTTACAACAGAGAGAGAGAGAGAGAGAGAGAGAGAAGAGAGAGAGACAGAGAAGGGGAGCATAAAGATTAAATTTCGACTTAGAGAAGTCGTGATTAGTACGGACTCATTAACTATAGTAATGTAAACAATAATTGTACATATATACATTTTCTTGAATTTAATCCGTAAACAAAAAAGAAAACAAGTTTGTTACTTTTCCTTATGAAATGAATTGTCTTCTTTCTGGGGGGAGAATTTTCGAGTTACTGTTTCTTTTTCTTAGCATACGACGACCTGTGAGAGGAGTGCATACAAACCCGAGAAGAACTGACAAATATTAATTGAAACTGTTAGCCCGACGGGATTCTGTGGAATTAAAAGGATCACATCTCGACGCTGTGCACCAGGTTAGTGACTTGAACAAGATCAAAAGTCACAAAGAGATCCACATATATATATATATATATATATATATATATATATATATATATATATATATAGAGAGAGAGAGAGAGAGAGAGGGAGAGAGAGATAGAGATGTTGTGTGTTTGTTTGTTTGTTTTTGTTAACGATAATTTTTGAATGAATTCAATTATTTGTATGGAAGTGCATTTTCACCTAAATGTGAGTTGGGAATATTTTTTCCTTTGACCAGTTTTGTACCCTCAGATGTGGAGCGGTATTCAGCCACTCTGGTGAGTCGTAGACGACGAAACACGTGTCAATGTATAATTATATATATATATATATATATATATATATATATATATATATATATATATATATATATATATAATTATTTTTTACTATAATAATTAAATACCTACAGACACTAGTGTTTCATCCTTTCGGGAATCTTCAGTGCAGGGTGTCACGATTACTACCAGTCGAACGATTCGAACCCCGTATCACGAGACATCTCTGGCTCGATTACCGGAGACCTAATCCATTCGGCTACCATTAACCGCTTGAAATAACGCTGAATTTTAAACATCTTAATTTTAAGTGTTCATTTACGCCAGACAGACAGTGATCTAATCGTTATACGATGATCTACGCATAAGAGCTAAATTGACCGACTTTTAATTCAACTGAAAGTGCTCAACAATAAGAAACGAATTTCTTAAAGGGGCTGTCATAATTATTTTTTAGTATTATAATTAAATATATATATATATATATATATATATATATATATATATATATATATACATATATTATACGTAATTTAAAATTATTGATGGAGTAGTAACATATAGACAAATAACAACTGTTTATTTAGATAAGTTAGTAGTGCAATGGTCAATATATATTTCTTTATGATACAATTTTACAAATAAACATATTATTTGTGTTTATTTGCTTAATGATAGGTTTTTATTAGTAACAACTAGTTGTCGGCTCTTCCGGTGCGAGTGCTAGTATACACATATATTATATTCATTAATTATTATTTTGCACAACGGGAACAGTTCATCAGCGCATATATATGTAATGTATGTGTGTATGTAATATAGATATACACACACACACACACATATATATATATATATATATATATATATATATGTGTGTGTATGTGGTTGTGCATGTATGCGCATACGTGTGTGCAGTAAAATATTCTATTAACACGTGGTAGTTGCTAATTATTACGTGTTCGATTTATTTAGTGTCCAAAAGTTAAGGAACCCATTTAAAAAAGTTAGAAGCCATTTAAAAAAAAAAAAAGGACCGGCCGTTCATTAACTTTTGGACGCAACTATATATATATATATATATATATATATATATATATATATATATATAGTATGAAATATTAAGTAATATTTGAAGCAATCTCTAATTACTACGGTCTGACTTTACATTGCAAGATTAAAGCGAAACCACAAATGAATTCGGATAAATGCTAAGTTATAATTTCTCATTTTTCACATCGTTTTGCCTATATTCATGCTCAACCCATTGTTGAAGTGTTTAATTTCACAAGGGGAGTCTTTCCGTACGCATCTACTGCGAACAAGGCTTCCCTAGTGAGTGACACCTTTGTTCTGCCGAAACGGCCTCCCTTTGAAGTAGACTTAATTAAGAAAAGACTCGTCCGCGTGTTGATTGGTATAATAAGCGAAACAGAAACACACACGATAATATACTTATATAAATAGACGCACAATCAATATAAAAGAAACGTATATATATATATATATATATATACACATGTGCGTGTGTGTGTATGTGTGTGTATGTCTATATACACACACATATATATATACATATATATCTAGAAAATGTTACATACTTACACATATATAAGCTAGATACATCGGCATAATACTTTGTCCAAATATTGTTTTTATGTTTTGCAAGGACGTGTGACTATATGGAAATAACAAACACGTGTGCTTATGTATATATATATATATATATATATATATATATATATATATATATATATAAAATGGGTTAATAAATTCCAACGAAAGAAAGATGTATATTTGAATAAGGGAGTAGTCACCAACAATGTGTATTTTATAACATTATTTTATTATTCCGTGTCTTTGTTTTTCATTGAGAATTATGTTTGGATCATTGTAATAATGTTTTTAAGTCATTGAAATCGTTTACGCGCGTTTCAGACGTTCTGTGATGCGTCCTCGTCAGAAATTATTTTC
>NC_136493.1:40604900-40607400 GCF_053919585.1 Euprymna scolopes | reverse complement strand
CATGTAAGAAGACGACAGTATCTCACCGAAAACTGAAAGATCTAAGTCCTCATGTGCATTTATATGCGACTGGACATCCCGAGTAAATTTGATATTCACATGGAACTGCATCCTCTGAGGAAAACCGGTACTATCTGTCAGCTATCTGCTTATCATATCTATAGTAAGAAATAGCGAGGTTTGGCATCCATTTTTCCTCCTCCTGGTATCCTGGAAACCAAATGCCCGACACACATATCAGAGTATCCTATCATAAAACATCAGCATGAATAAATGCCCATGACATGTCTTAACTTATATTTTTTATTTCCGAATTTAGTATGCGCCCATATGAAAGCTAGTGGTAGATTGAACCCTGTGACAGAAATTACCTTTGGACAAGTCAACGCGTTTGTAAGAAAGACACTAAAGAGAACCTGCAACTGATCCAGTTTCCATTTTTCCCGCATCTGCTTGTCATTGGATTCTGACTATGGATTCTCAGAGAGTGGTTTATGTGTCGTACACGCATTTATCTTTGAGAGCATTTTGTACAGATTCATTTTCTTTGCAGGTCACGTGGCGATAGAGGCGACGCTACCTGTGCAGACCTAACAAGTTATAAATATATAGTCACACATCTGCACAAAAGCTGCTTAAAGCTTATCTTTACATCCTATAAGTTTTCAGAGGAAAGAACTACTTTCGCTGTCGTTTTTTAAGGTAAAACGCTGGTCAGCCACATCATAGAAGTTTAGAAAATGTTGAAAACAGATATGTTTCTCTTTTCAGCTGCTCAGCAACCTGCGTCTGATGAGTATGCATTTCTGCAACGAGATTTATATTTAAAAGAAAACTAAATTGAATATTGCAACCTGATAAGAAGGAGTGTGTAAATCCAGAGCGAAAAACAGCTGTTGTTGCCAGAAAATAAGCTAGATACAATGTAGATATTGCTGTTCTATCTGAACCTGTTTTAGTGTTGAAGATCACCGTACTGAAAAAGGTGCAGGGTATGCGGGTTTTTTTTACTGGAAATGCAAACTAAAGAAGTCAAAAAGGGGAAGGTTTACTTATTTTGCTAACAGGACAAACATCAGATATCAGTTAAAACTACCTGGTGGAATCATATTACTGAGGGTACATTTACATTTTCATCGTAACGCGTCAGTTTTCACAGGTAAGGCTCCTATTTTAGATAGTAGCAGGATGTCGAAATGGATTTTAAACAATTTTATCAAAGGGAAACAAAAAACAGATAAGATTCTTTCACTTAAAGACTGTAATGCACAGGTAGGAAATAATCATAACACCTGGGAAGTTTTGGAAATGCTAGACCTTGGTAAGGCAAATGATAAAGCAATATTTATTTTGCTATTTATGTATTGAACACAATCTTGCAGTATGCAATGTCATCTACCAAAAAATAATAACATTACCAGGTAACATTGATACACTTTAAATTTAAACTTACGTTGTGTATGAAGAAAAAAGTTCAGACAAATAAAGTAAAAGTGTTTAAACGCATCGAGTACTCCAAATTGAAAATCTTAGGGCGGTATTTATTAATATCTCATTGCTGGAACTTGGGGATGCTTCAAGTCACAAGTATATAGTAAAGGAGATGAAATTCATGGTTGTAAGAAAACCAAGTATTGAGATTGGTTTGATGAAAATAATTCTACAATTACCAAGAAAAGAAAAGAACCCACGATGTATGTCTGTGCTCTAATGAATCAGTACCTATATCTGCAGAGAATGTGTATGAAGAAGCATCATTAAAAATACAGCATGAGACACGTCAAATGAAGAACAAGTGTTGGGTCAACATCTCAGCAGATATACAGATTATGAGCGCGAAAATTCCAAAGCAATGTATTACAAAATAAGACAAGCTTTTCAGCCACAGCATCCAACCTGTGAAATCGAAAAGTAGCTCTATCCTTTTCTTCAAAGTTGAGGGGGGTTATAGAACGATGCACATAACATTTCCGAGATCTATTTTATAATATTTAATAATAGATCTATATTATAATAATTTATGAAGTAAATTATATAGTTATTGATAGTTTCCCTGAAAAGGGGTTCGTTGATGAGATGATGATTTATCGCAGCATTGATGCGGCTTAGAACATATTGACATAGATTAATAAGAAAAAAACACACCAAAAACTTGATAGGATGACTGTTGAATTATTGTTGGATTGATGCGTATGAGTTATCAACGCAAAACATGCACTCATCTTTTCAGTTGGCATGGTAATGCTGTACCTCAATATTAGATTGGTACAATAATTATCCGAATGTATAAATAGAAAGAGGTCAGAATCTGTGTGTAGTAATTATAGAAACATTAGCTTTCTACAAGCAGTGGGAAATGCCTTAGCAAATACGTTATTAATTCGTTTGAGGGAATAAATTTATTCCTTCATTATTCCTGAGAGTCAATGGGTTTTTAGATTTGGCCGCAGCACAATGAACATTATATTCTCTGCGCGACAGCTAATGGAAAGTATGTGTG
>NC_136493.1:40524900-40599900 GCF_053919585.1 Euprymna scolopes | reverse complement strand
ATTTTATACATATTACAGTTCTGGGGATATTTCTTCTTAACATATAGTGAAGAGGAGAGATACATATTCTTGAAAGGGTTACGCAATGTTTGTAATAAAATGATTAACACATTACCTTTTGAGTGTTGAAAGATGACACACGACAGTTTTACAAAAAACACAAAGATGATGTTATTTCATTGGACCGGTCGAATGATGATGACGTCAGGAATTCACATTCGAGATCTACATAGTTTAATCATCTATCCTTCGCTGCCGAAATATCAGCTGGTCACTGTCTTCCAACTTACTGACTCGTCTGATCTCTGCTGACTAGCAGACTAAACTGTTCTGCCTCAACTCCCTGATCTGAATAACTCTAGCTCTTATATCTGAGAATCACCTTTTGGCTATGACGTCAGAAGTGTGCTTCCCAACGGGACCAATTCACGTGGCTAATACAGGTATTTCCAAAAAGACTTTTGACAACAAAGAATTCTCAACTAACATATTTTTTAACCTAAACTATTTTTTACAATGTATTTTTGATTTGTATTTTTCATTCTTTTTAGCTGTCATTTTGAATATTCAGTTTTTGTAAAAGAATGAACAATCAATTCTTTTTACAATATAAATAATATCTAACTATTTATAATATGATTTAACAATAGAACTTTTTAACATTCTATTTCTTTACATTGCTTACAAGGTTCGAGTCTTGGCTTATCCTAACCTCATTTTCACTTATCTAATGTTTTTATTTAAATGGAGAGGGACAGCCCTTTTTCATGTAACACTGTTTAGAGCACACTTGAAGCATGATAATTGACTTTTGCTTTTAAAACTTTAATTCAAGCCGTTATATATGTATATATATATATATATATATATATATATATATATATATATATATATATTTATACACTCCTATGAATTCGTTTTTCTTTTGTGTGTATTGATATTCATATTAAACACCCCCGTTCCTACTTATTTAAAAAGAAAAGACGAAGTTGTGAAATTCCATTCATCTGCAAAAGATCTAGCTAATTTGCATATTCTTTTAAACATTCATTTTAATTAATTCCCTATTAGTTGTTTCGGTTTTCTAATGGGATAATCATCTTTTGTTAACTATTACGTGTAATTATATTCATGCAGATATTCTACATGATTTATACTAGCATAATATTTGTGTTAAAAGTTTATAGTAAACACAAAGTTGTTTCGATATATATTTATGTATACGTATATATTTTCGTTTAACACATTTTGCCTATCAAATCCCTCATAGAGATTTTGGTCTACAGACAGGAACCTTCATATATAAGGTATTTAAATCCATGCAAAACTTTATATTTGGAGTTTAGACCGGAAACATAAGTGCAAAAGTGTGAAAAAAAAAAATGAAATTTCCCAGGTGAAAGTCGAACGCCGACATTACGAATGCAAAACGTAGAAGCTATTGGTTCATGTTATAATTTTTAGCCTTGCAGTAAGCATGTTTTCATAGCCCAGTCATGTACGGCAGAGCCAAAATAAATCGCGAGCTGAACGTTTTGGTTTCGATTCTCGGTGGTGGCTCATTAATCTTTTTTTTATATACTTTTTTAAATCATTACTATATATGACATTCAATATATACATATATATATATATATATATATATATATATATATATATAAGTGAAAATGTCTGTCTTTTCTCTATGGTAGTTAAGGAAGACTATTATACAGAAAGGGCTTACTTTACATATTCACACTGTCTGTGCACATTTTCCTACGCAATAACTCTGTAAATGTTCAGTCTACAGATACGCAATTTGATATACAGTGCACTGAGATTTGGGAAAATCTTAGTAATCCGTTTTCGGTCAGAAATTTTGCTTTATGGAGTCAAAGTTCAACGATATGACCTTTGACAACTCTACCAAACCCCTCCGACGATTTTGGATCTAAACACTTTAAAGTTTAAATATAAGTTCCTGGGCCATGGATCTAAGTTAATAACTTAATTTGAGTCCAAAACAATAAATTTTAAGGAGTCATAATAAGGGGCAAAGTTTAAAAAACATTGACTGCTTTTCTTTTTTTGCGCAACACATACCTCCAAACATCCGGACAACGCCGGTCTGAAATGCTAGTATATATATATATATATATATATATATATATATATATATATATATATATATATATATATATATATATATATATATATATATATAATATATGTATATATATATATATATATATATATATATATATATATAAATTGCAAAATCAACAGTAGGGACTCTACAGTGCGCTGTCACCAAACTGTATTGTGAATTAAGTTGTCACGGGGAGGCATGTAGAATTGCCCCCAAGTGCAACGCGATAGATCGCAAACTAGAGCAGACAATCAATCGATTTAAGTAAAAAGATGAGAGATTTGACCAGGCCGATGACCAATAATTATATGGGAGGGTGAAACATTCGATGATCATCATTCAATCCCTTGCAATGTCGGGCCTTCCTGCTAGTTAATAATAAATATGTACATATGCATACCATTTATATGCATATATGTGTGTGTTGGAACATGTGTGCGTGCGTGTTTCCGACCATTCCAATATCTTTATATTGTACTATACAGAAGAAATACTGCCTATACTGATGATGTTTTAATATGTTCGTTGAGCTTATGTGAGGCCAAACACAACGTTAATATATCTTGACAAACGTAACGATTAAGGTAAATATAAAGGTTTTAATTACATCAAGTGAAATAGATTGCATAATGTCTAAACGGAGGAACCATTAAAACGCCCCCTATTTAAAAGCATGATATCATAATTTTACTTTAAATTAATCCCATGAGATTATGTTTTGTGTATAAAAACACTAATTTTGAGTGTTAACTGTATACCTAGCGAGCAATATATCGCTCTCACCTCTCATCTCATTCTTACTTCAAATTTATATATCGATTTATCCACCCTAAGCAGTAATTCTTTTATCTTGTTTATTCATTTTTGCCTTTCAGGTAATCATACCTGCATATGGTTTATATATCAAAAATACCAATTTCAAATGTATATCGAAGAATATCCTTTCTCATTCATAATTCCGTCACTCTCTTACTGTATATGAATCTGGATGTCTGTATATCTATCTATTTAGATATGGAAAAAAATCATTTGCATATATATATATATATATATATATATATATATATATACTAGCATTTCAGCCCGGCCTTGCCCGGGTGTTTGGAGGTGTATGCTGAGCAAAAAATAAATAAATAAATAAACACAAAAAAAACGGTCAATTTTTTAAACTTTTACCCCTATTATGACTCATTAAAATTTATTGTTTTGGATTCAAATCGAGTTATTAAGTTAGATCCATGTCCAAGATATCTATATCTAAAATTTCAAGTGTTTAGACCCCAAATTGTTTGAGGAGTTTGGTAGAGTTCTCAAAGGTAAAATCATTGAATTTTGACCCTTTAACTGCAAAATGGCCGAAAACAGATCACATCGATTTTCTCAAATCTCAGTACCCTGTATATCAAATTTCGTGTATGTAGACTGAAAATTGACAGAGTTATTTCGAAGGAAAATGTACACAAACTAAAAGACAGACAAACAGACACGTTCACTTATATATATATATATATATATATATATATATATAGAGAGAGAGAGAGAGAGCAAATAAAAAGGAACAAACCGTATTATATGTTCATCAACGTTTCGTCTTTATTTCGAGACTTCCCCTGGATGAATGAGATTAAAAAACCAAAAAATATACCAGTACAAAATATTTGAAAATGTTTCACTGTGCACGTGAAGCATTTTCAAATATTTTGTACTGGTATATTTTTTGGTTTCTTAATCTCATTCACCCAGAGGAAGTCTCGAAATAAAGACGAAACGTTGATGAACGCATAATACGGTTTGTTCCTTTTTATTTTCTCTATTTTGTCGGAATACTATTTCCATTATTTTCATCATATATATATATATATATATATATATATATATATATATATATATATATATATATACAGTTGTGCCCGATATTATTCATACCCCCCTTGAAAATTGAGTTTATTAGGTGTAACTTTGTTAGAATTTATTGTTTACGTCCATATTGATACATATTCTTAATAAACCTCTTCTGATCATTTTCGTCATCTTAAAATCTCGGGATACTTGTAATAAAAGAAATATACAGCTATTTATAAATGCAAAAAACGAAATGAAATTAATCAAAGGTTGTATAAAAGCATTCAAAATAAGAATCAAGCAGGAAACAAACAGTCAGAAACTCGATTAATACTGAAAAAATAAGGGGGTATGATTATTTTTGAACATTGCAGATTTTATAAATAGCTGTATATTTCTTTTATTACAAGTATCCCGAGATTTTAAAATGACGAAAATGATCAGAAGAGGTTTATTAAGAATATGTATCAATATGGACGTAAACAATAAATTCTAACAAAGTTACACCTAATAAACTCAATTTTCAAGGGGGGGGTATGAATAATATCGGGCACAACTGTATATATATATATATATATATATATATATATATATATATATATATATATATATATATATACACTTGCGTGTTTCTTTTTACTTTATCACGCGGTAATCGCTAAGTCATATCCGTTCATTAGTCGTCGAAAAAACTACACATGACAGCACGTAGAAAACCACTGGTGATCAAGATCCCTCTCTCTTTTACACAGGATCTCTTTTTCTCTCTTTTCGAACTTAGAGCGTATTGTGCCTTTTCGTCTTTTTACGAAAGCAATTAGATCAACTTTTCTCACACTGAAATGAATGATTTTCTTTTTATTTAAAAAGTCCACTTTCCTGATGAATCCGAATATCTAAATCTTGTGATTTAGCTAAAATAGTAGACTAAATATAATAGGTTTCTCAGATCACTGAGAAAATGGTTGGATCATTCTATTGCTGCAAAATGTACCTCTACTATGACGCAATGTTCTTACTTTATAAGAGTCGGACCTCTCACAAGATTCAATGCTGCTGTCACATATGAAGAGGTTTACCTCGGGGACACACATTTTTTGACTTAACTGTTACAAAAGCGCCAGGCAGTCTCATGGAAGAGAATCTCTTCTGAAACCTCTTGGAAATAGAAATCATATTGATAGCTTCTCTCTACTGTATGTTGATGGTAGCTGCTGGAGGGAGCTCTAATCCATCGGCTACCTGTGTGGAATATGGACAGCTAGACTGCTTCTAGCTGCTATTACAGCAGAGAAGTTTTCTATTTTTCTTCCCATCTCTCTCAGTTATCCAAGAAACGAACACACTTAATATCAACACATTTTTTGTTTTGTTTAACTGGAGCACCTCCTGTGTTGGAAAATACCCCGTAGCTAATTTCCAGGCGATTACAACATCTGTCTTAACGTCTAATGTAAACAAACACATTTTAACCGTCTTCCTGTATAAACATTTCTCTCTAGAATTTGGCTGCAAAACTCACCGCTTGTTTCCAATGCCCGTGCAGTGGCGCTCGTCATTTACCTGCGGGATTATATATATATATATATATATATATATATATATATATATATATATATATATATATATATATATATATAACTGAATATCTGTGTGTGGGGGGCACGAATAGGTTCCTATATGGTTGAGTATTAAAAAAACTATGATTACATATAATGATAGAAGATGTATCGAGCCACAGGAATGGGAATATTTGATCTGGCAGAATGGTAGTTCATTAAAATTGTGGGGTCTGCGTTCGCGGCTGGTCCACAAAGTATGGAAATCAAAAATTAAAAAAAAAAAACGTTTACAAGTGTTGTTGATATAGATGTACATAAGAATATTTTGATAACTATGTTTTAACTTTGATAGGGATGGTATAATAAAATTGTGGGGTCTGCGTTCGCGCCTGGCTTCCATAGAATGGAAATAGATACAAACTTTAATAAAGACTTTTCATATATATCTGCGTAAGTATAATTTGATAATTATGTTTCAGTTTGAAGAAATATGGTATAATAAAATTACGGGGTGTTAGTTCGCACCTGAACTCCATAGAATGGAAATATATAACGTTTAACAAGTTTTTTTTTTAATATAGATCCACAAAATATTGTAATAAGTGTGTCAGTGTGAACAGGTATGGTATAATACATTATGGGGTTTATCTATTTTATTTTTACTTTCATCATATTTTGCTTTGGTTTTGATACCCCCAAATTTAACCCAAATTTACAACCCTTCCTTTTCATAACCTATCATACTTTCATAAATCAGAGTCCATTTTCTGTAGACTACTTTGGAACCCAGTCAACGACGGGTACTTTTGCTAGTGTATATATATATATATATATATATATATATATATATATATATATATATATATATATATATATATAAGCCAAACAGATGAAACGGTAATAAAATAATTAAAAAATATACACATATTTCATCTGCAATAGTATTGAGCACTCTATTAAAGTTTTTACTAATTACCAGTTTTACCTAATATATATACATATATATATATATATATATATATATATATATATATATATATATATGTGTGTATGTATATGTATATACACGAACACCAAAAGATGAAGGAAGTGAGGAAGCGTGGCTGTGGAAATACTTTTACCCGAATACGATGTCCAGCATGTTAAAAATATACATTTTGTTGTAAAAATCTAATAGATGAACATCTGAAGAAGTTGGTGGCGACAGGATATTTTTATGGAAACATAAATCGTAAAATTGCCAACTCATTAATGAAACAGCTGTAATGGAAAACCCCACGAAATAAACGAAGGTTATAAAAAAGAAAACGTGAGCCTTGTAATTGTCAACAAATTTCTTCAATATATATATATATATATATATATATATATATATATATTTATATACATGCTATTTTATCAGTCACTACTTACAGAAATTCTTATAGCTTGTTTCACGAAAATGTGCTTACATTTCGTTCCCCTTTACAAATTATTAGTTTTATTCGAACTTAATTGTGTGCTCTCAAATGTATAATCACACAATGAATGTAAAAATCTATACTACATTACTCCAAGTTATATACACAGGTTTTTCACTTCATTAAATGGCGTCTTAGTCTGACTCCTTAAATTAAAACATTAAGAATGTTTCTACTAAACCAAAAGTAAAATAAAAATGATTAGTACCTTGCATCAATGGATTTCTTTTGAAACTATCTGTTTAGAATTGTTATAAAATGATTGATTGTTACCTGTTAACAAAGAAAACATACACGGAATAGTAACATTCTCTAAAAGATTATTTCTTAATAACATGTTTAGATTTAGAAAAATTAAAAGAAAAAAAGCGTTTTCCTAACACATAACAGATAATCACTTGTTAACGTTTAAAGAAGTTTTGATAATAGGAATTTTATTTAGATAATAATAAAAACAATTCTGATTGCTACAACAAATCAACTAGTATTTTTTAAATATTTTCTAAATCTACGTTTTCCACTTTTTTTCTTTACTAAAACAAAGCCTATAGTAATTTGTGTCACGTATAAAGTTTTTTTTTTATTGCTGTATTTTAACTAAAAACATGACGATAAGTCTTCCCATTTTATGGGTTTAATTATGAACTCACAAACATAATAGATCCTCTAATTCAAAAGACTGTTACCGTCGTACGGTGCAATACTAAGAATGTTGTAGAACGTATTTGTGAGCTTGGAGTAACATTTAATACAAAAATTAGAACGCGGCAGAGTTTCAGGTTGGTTGGTTGATTGGTTGTCTTACAGCATATCAACACTTTTCAAATTATTTTATGCAGAATCCAGTAATTTTGAAGAAAAAAATTTAATAGAATATGTTTTTTTTTTCAAGTCGTTTTTTATTAACCCATAGTTGGGACCATAACAGGTACTACCACTCCGGGTCAGAGTGGATATGGGAGTAATGGCAATACTACACACTCCCCAAAGCCCTCAAATTAGGGCCTCACCATCGGATATAGTTTAAGGTTGTAGCCAAGACCCCAGAGTCTTAAGGTTTTTATCTTGCCAACAGAAAATCATGCTTTCATTTATCCGTGTCTTGTTGGGTAAATAGACCAAGCTGAAATTTTAGATCCTTTTAAGGAATAGACTAGTAACGTCGGTTGAATTTTCTAACAACTTTATTTGAAGAATAATTTCAATATTGGAAAACTGGATTTTTTTCTGTTCTATTCCCTTAGCGCTAGGCCAAATCCTGTCGTTAAGGACTCCACCGCGCACTGTCCTTCTTCAACTTTTATCTTTGAACTTCTGCCCCGGACTCTCCCTGGTTCTACAACTAACTCGCATATATATAGTAAAAGATTATATTACGTTATTGATTTCCATGATCCGACACGTGGCATAAAAAAATACGTTTCCAATACTCAATTTAGCCACGTTTCAAAATTCTATGCTGAATCTGCTGCTTCGAGCCTACATATCCGTCAACGCCACATTCCAGGATCTCTTTGTTCTAAGATAAATATTTTACTAACATTGTTTTGTTTAAATAACATTCTCTCTGCATACTATTTCTACATAACATTTACAAAACAATAATAATAATCATAATCTAACATTTTGTTTTTTTAATAATAATATTAGTTGGTTTCCTGAATAGACTATCAGCAAGAGCCTGGCTTAATATAACATGTAGACATGTATATACTTTTCTGTATAACCTACTATATTACTATCTATGCATATGTTATGAGTATGTTATCTTTTATTTCTCTATCTACTATTAAATAGAAGTCATTTTGTGTGTAAGTTCTTTCGATATAGGTTCCAAAATGGCTAAATATATCTTTGCAAATTTCATATAAATGTAATTCATATAAAATACATTTGTATGAAATTTGCAAAAGATAGGTTCAGCCGTTTCAGAGCCTATCTTATATTTGTTTTATACAGTGTTTTTTTTTTGTTTTGTATAGAAATTAATCAGATAAGTATAGTAAATCGAAGTAATCCGATTTTAAAAATAGTCTTTTGTCTCTTTTAGATCAATGATAATAATTTTACAGGAGAAAAAATTACGCTACACAGGCTCAGAAATCAGTACAAATGATTTGATTATAGCGGGGAGGGCCTTGTGCAGAACGAATCACACATTTTAGTAGAACTGCTAATTTCTTACTTATGTATATATATATATATATATATATATATATATATATATATATATATATATGGACACATCCAATTATTCTTTATTTTACACATTTTTTATGCAACGAATGACGCGAAAATTTAACAAGAAATAGTTACTAATTTAACAATAACAAATAACTTTAGAAATTGAAATCGTTTAATACATAACAAAAATTAAATAATAAAAACGAGAATAGCCGGAAAAAAGGTATTGGATACAATAACACAATTTTTATCTAATATTTAGTTGAAACCTCCTTATTGGCTATAAAAACTTCGAGACGTTTTCTATACGACGATACTAATTTGTGACAACGTTCAGACGAGATTTTGGTCCAGACTTCAATAATACTTTCTTCAAATCCTGAATATTACGTGGATCTCGCTGGTGGACTATGGTTTTGAGCTTTCTTCATATATTTTCTATAGTATTTAAGTCTGGGGACTGACTGGACCACATAAGAACATCTATTTTGTTCAGTAAAAACCAATCGGAGGTTATTTTAGCAGTAAGTTTCGGATCATTATCTTGTTGAAAGATCCATCCCTGTCGCATACCTAACGCATTGGAAGCAGGCAAGAGATTATTTTCAAGAATTCCCCGATATTTGGCTGCATTCATCTTTTCATCTATAATCTAAAGTGGGCCAGTACCATTCGCTGCATAAAGAAATGTGTTAAATAAAGAATAATGGGATGTGTCCAACACTTATTTTCCCCACCATATATATATATATATATATATATATATATATATATATATATATATATATATATATATATACATATATGTATATATATATACATATATAAACTGCGTGTGTTTTTGTTTGTTTGTTTTCTTGTGTGCGTGCGTGCTATTCTCTGCATTAATATTATAGGACACAGTGTCATGCATATTCCGCACTTTTCGTTGTACCAATTCCTTGGGTAAATAAAGGCTCCCATTCGTAAGTCTGTGTGGCTTTCTGAGAAGAAGAGAGAGTCATGAATGTGTGTATGATGTTATTTGAATTATTCTGCTTTTCCATTTACACGTCGGCCAAAACGTTGTGGGTGTACTATTCTTAAAGAAACGAAATACTATCGACGACATTTTCTTGGAGGAAAATAGTTTCGAGATGAAACGATGATAGTGTATATTTTGCATCATTTTATTGTTTCTTTCACAAAACCAATGAAAATGACGATTGATTTAATGCTGATGTTTTTATGATCGAAAAGCAGTTAACGTAGAAAGTAGAAAAAGAGAACAGACGAAAAAAAGAGTCTGACATTGGCATGGATTAATGTGATTGTTGCCCATCTCTTTTAATCAATGTTTTACTTTGTGTTGTGAGTTAAATACGAGTTAAAGGGAAAAAGAGAATAGCCATTATTGCACGAACACATTTTAAATCAATTTTTGCTTCGTGAATTGGCGTTGAGTTTAGAAGAACACATTGAACGTCGATGTATATATTTACAAAAATAAAATAAAGTACATGGTAACATATATATATGTAATATATATATATATACACACAAACACACACACACATATATATATATATATATTTATATATAATCAATATAAGAAATCCAAGAACGCTTATGTATATTATATGTCCCTTTTTGTTTGTTTCATTTTCTTTCAAGTTAATAGTAATCAAGGGACACCTTCATTGGGCTATTACTAAATCTCTATAGGAGACACATGGATACTCGAAGTTTTCCCTGCCCTTTCAACCACTGAGTTAGTAAAGAAGTTTAGAACATAATTGTCCTCTCCTCAGTTGGCCATTTAAATATGTTATAGTATATTTTTATAGGCTTATTGGTCGCAACGGATTCAGGACAAGAATTTATATAGTCTGGTGGAGTATCCAACCTCTTTCTGATAATTGAGGCATAATCATTTGGGAAAGGTGGGCTATTCTTCGTAAAAACCAGTGTATATTAGTCACACCAATATCTTACTTGTGTCACAAATACTATGAGATTTTGAATATTTAGTCAGCGTATTCTTGTAGCGAAATATATCCTCGTGACAAGTGTCCCGACAACTCTTGTACAGGATCTCGAGGATAGGGTCGCTTTTTTGTTCAAGTTATATATGTGTAAAAAATGTGTCTCACTTTATTCTAGGTAAATATTTTTTAAATTTTGAAATAGCTATGAAACGCAGAAGAGTGATATTTGATACACCTGAAGAGCATAACAAGGTACATTATTTGCCTGATATTTTTTGGGAATTTTTACAAATATATTTAAAGTCATGCACACTTTTCGATTTACTAGTAATTTTAAGTTTATATCACTTTATTGCAAGTGTCTAAAATTGTATATACTCAGTAATAAAACAATATTCTTACTTCATATTTATATTTATATGAAATATAGAACATATCCAGTAACAATAGTAACCAAAAGCAAGAACGAATTTTACATTATTTTGCAAGAAATTGTCCAGTTGATCATCACAGTATTAATCATTTTTTCTTTTTTACAGATATTATGTGTACGAGGCATTACTGTTTCTGATAATATCGGTTTCACACAATAAGATTTTTCAACGGGCGAAGACTGAAATAATCTTGATTTATGGATTATGTGTTACTTTATTAGAGTTTCGTTTAATCTTCTATTAATGATTTGTTTATTCCTGTTTATTGTGTAATTACTGATTTATTTACGGTTTACTAAAAATATCATTATAATTATTATATCCTGTTCAACGGTATATAATACTATGACAAAATACGCCGAGTTGAATGCGCAACAAAAAGGTTTATCATTACTTCGCAATAATAAAATTACAAAATGGTACTTGCTTTTGAAGTTAGATTTTTCTACTTTTCCTTATGGTACACTTCTACTTGCGCAACTGCCATTGCTCAAAGGCAGCATGCATACCACAGATTCAATCGCCATAAGTTCAGTTCAAACAGACAGAAGTATATAGAAGCTAGAAGTAACGTTAAGAAAGAAATAGCGACAGCTAAGAGAGAATTTACTGAACTCACTAAAAAACGCATCGAAGCACAATAATTAGGAACTCGGGACTTCTAAAAAATCTACAAGAGTGTAGTAAATAATAGGTGATCAACAATTCTCCCACTATCCAACAATCACGAGGTTGTTTTCTCAGCAACCGAAAAAGCTTATATGCTTGCTAGTCGGTTTGCCTCAAACTCCACACTGGACTCTTCCAATAACCCCCTACCTGATTTTCCTTTGCTGACAAACGTCACGCTAGACGATCTAAAAATCACCCATGTGTAGGTGCATGCTATCATAATAAATACCTTTACTCTTCAAAAGCATGGTCTAATCCCAGTTTTGCTATTAAAAAAATGGGACCATGTGCTTCAATTGCAGTTTTGAACCAGTCAGTGATCTTATTTGCGCACTATTCAGCATGAAGGGAAAAATGTTTCCCCATAGCCATCTCTGATAAGTTGTCTGATGGCTTCCCAGTCAGCCTTTTTATAATATCTCGTTGTTTTGAGCACTGGCTCTTCAGTTTTCGGTCTAGAGTTTTGGGCGACTTCGACCATTATCACTGCATTATCAGCGTTCTCGAATGGACTGTCAACATTTGTTATACAAGCATCGGGAACTGTGGTCAGAAACAGATCTAGAATTGATGCTTGTTGGTCTTTCTGGTCAGGGAAACGGGTTGGAACAATTTGTGAAAGGGAGTGAGATATAGAGAAGCTATGTTTTGTGCTGCCCGCTGCATCTATGTAAGTAGAGAATTCAAGCCAGTTTTTTGTGGTAGACATTAAAGTCACCAAATACATGTACTTGTGAGCTAGTGTCGAGGGAGAGTGCTGTGTTTATGCTGTCAGAGACTTTGTTTATTATGGTACAGTCCTGGATCGAGGGAGATCGGAAGAGAAAATAAACGTAGCTAATTTTCTGTTGCATGTTTAGTCTAAAGCATATAAAGGCTAGATCGTCCGATTCTAGCGTTGGTTCTCTAGTGAAAGGGAGGGTCTTACGAATGTAGACTCCAAGTCTATGCATATGTCTGTCAGAGTCCTTACGGCAGAGTGGGAGCTAGCCAGGCATGTTAAAGTAGTTAGAGGGGATGAAGGTGTGTAGGTTAGTCTCACTGAGTGCTAAGATATCCGGGGTATTTTTAGGAGAAAGTCTTCAACATCAGCTAACTTAGTTCTTAGCCCACGGATGTTCGTGAATGTAAGCCTCAAAGGAGGAGGCAAGTTGGATATGTTTGTCCCTAAGACGGGTTTAAGCTTATTTTTTATTGTACTGTCATAATATCTTTAAAGAATTTCAGTTAAATAAGGGGAGATAAATAAGAGGCTATGCAGAGTATCAGCCACGTAAAAAAAGTAGACCATCAGCTGACACTTCTTCAACTAGGACTGTGGCCTCAGGAAACCCCATCGGGGATGAGTGCGTAGTCCCTTTTCATGCGCGGCATGGCACTAAAAACATCCCGAGTTTATACAACTGTTGATGGAGCAGCAGCTCTACGCGCAACCAAAGAGGTAGGGTTCCTGTACTACCAGTCGGAAACAGCAGCCAGGAACTGTCAATCTTGTACCCTCAACCCATCCGAAGAAGGTCAACCCAATCTAATTGCACAGGCATATGTGGTACTCAAGCACTCCCAAGTGCCCAATTTGGAGAGGTGGGATGTGGCGGGAGTGGGGAAAACGGCGTTCATTGCCTTAGACAAGAAATAAGATCTACCATTGAGTGTTTTTGTCGAACCACTGTGATAGCATCTCTGGGCCTGACTAATAGGCAAAGAAGGAATATTGGAGCCGAGCGATAGACAGATCCTATCTACTCCTTATGCAGTTTAGGTTTGCAGACCGGTAATTTGTTTGAGTCACCAGCTCTAGTAAGGTTGTCATCCAAGACTGGAGAGGCCTCCCTTCCCTTTGGTGTATAGATGTTTAGTGATGACTGTTAGGCGGTTAGCATGTGAAGGTTAGGAGCTGGAAGCTAAGTATTCCACTACTAAGGCGTGTATAATGTAGACTTTTAATGTCAGCTAGAGGGGGCGAGCAGGGTGTTCGCTTTCAAGAGACGGGGTTATTAACTTACAGAATACAGGAGAGTTTCCTTAAGATTTAGAGTTTCAAGTAATGTTTTAGCTTGTGGAACAGAACAAAAACAAACAAAAAATATTTTTCTTCTTTTCCCCTATTTATGCAGGTTAATCAAAGGCAGTCGTTTTGGTGGTAAAAAGAAACAACTATTGCATGGTGATTCGGAATTTGTATTTATAGGTAGTCATTAAGTCAGGGACGATACATTGTATCTATACAGAAAATAGTCCTAGTAACGCAGCTAAGATCACTGTACATTTCAGTTACAAATATAGTAACAGTTAATTATAAGCTATATCCAGTGGTTTGGTAGAGATATTAACGAGGCTTCTTTATTAATATGAGCGAGCATATGGTAATTGTAGATATTAAGTATATTACTTAAATAAAGTTCTTCTGACTTCTACGGTAGAAAAAATAAATGAACTTTTGTGCTTATTTCGGAAAATTTATACTGCCTAAGCTATTTTTATCTCTAGCCTTCCTTAGTTCAGAGCGTGGAATTAAGCATTATTTTAGCTGGGAGAGAACGTGGTTGGTGTTTTGTAAGGTTTGTAGAAGGGGTGAGAATTTAACACTAGGCAAGCCAAGGAAACAAAAATAAAAACAATAAATACATATATAAATTATTAAAATACAAATAATTACAAATTACAAAATAAAATAAGAAATTTAAAATAGAAGAAATAACAAAGTTAGCATATTTTAGGATGAGGATGGATTAGGCTAACATTTATCTTGCCACGAGCACCACGACAATTCCAGCACCGCGGATAACCATATTTTGTGGAGTGAGTTCTTTAACTGGATATTATACTTGTTTGTAACTATTTATAGGAGATAAATTCATCTTTCGAATTAAACTCACATGCGTGTATGCGTTAATTTTACTTTTTTTTTTTTAGCTTTAAGTTATTCTTCAGACTTCGATGGTAGAAAAAATAAATCCACGTTTGTGCTAATTTCGGAAAATAATCCTGTCTAAGCTATTTTTATCTCTAGCCTTCCTTAGTTCAGAGCGTGGAATTAATCATTTATTTAAGCTGGGAGATAACGTGGTTGGTGTTTTGCTAGGTTTGTAGGAGGGGGAATTTAACACTAGGCAAGCCAAGAAAACAGAAATAAAAACAATAAATACATATACAAATTATTAAAAAACAAATAATTACAAATTACAAAATAATAATAATAATAATAATAATAATAATAATAATAATAATAATAATAATAATAATAATAATAATAATAATCAGATTAATGTAACTGAAGGTAAAGAAAAAGGAACTTAGCGTGTGAGAACTAAACGCTCGTCCCTGGGAAGCTAGATTAACCGGAATACACTTGGAGAGTGTAAGACGCGAGACTGGTCGGATGCAAGGCTACAAACAAGACAATACGCCCTATCTTAAAATGGTAGCTCTGTTATATACTGTTTCGTATCCGGATTCGATACGTAATAACAATTCCCCTCTAAAGCTGAAATCTTCCGATTTTAGCTTTAATACCGCTTCCGTTTAGGATCAGGGCTTAAACTCCTGAGGACTTTCCTTTTACGTGTGCTTTTCCTTTTGGTCAGAGTTTCATGCGGTAAAGAATTGTGTCCAGCCCGTATGGTAGGCTCACGGGATACATTCAGTGGCCCGTGTATACACACCAGCTTTAGAATGTTAAATGTGCCACACAACGTTTCCATTGGGATTTCCTCTGCATTTTCTGAAATTATGGAGCGGATTTGATTAATATATCTTTTACAGACAAAACTTGGGCCTCGAATAGTACATACCATGTTCCCAATTTTTTTCTTAATGATACCGTACACCCAATGATTTTTCCCATTTTGAACATTTTTAAAATAAACTTTATCTCCTGGGGAATAGCACTTTACATTAAAGTTTTCTTTTCTAGCATCTTTCTTTTTATCCGGTAGGAGTCTATCGAAAATGGATCCAATTTTTCTGGCGAACATAAGTTCTGCAGGGGATGAATTTACGTCATTGTTTGGATTTGGGGTTACTTTGTAGATCGCTAGAAATGTTTGTATTGTTCGCTCATCTGTGTCAATGCCCATGTTTTTCTTTAATACCTGCTTAAACGTGTCCACAAAAGGATGGTAAATAGGTGTCGTGATGTTTTGTATATCCAATGTTGCAGAATTCTTTAAACTTGTAAGCTGTGAATGCTGTACAATTGTCACTCGCTATGGTCTTTGGTACACCAACGGCTGAAAATTTCATCAAGTACACTTACAATGTACCTTGATGTTGGATGACTGATATTGAATATCTCCGGCCATTTGGAGAAAGAGTCCACTACAATTAAGTAAAAAAAAACATTCAGGCGTCCGGCATAATCAATATGCAGAGGTGACCAGGGCAAGTCCGTCTTCGGCCACGGGGTCGTTTTTACCGGAGGATCTCGGGCTGCTAACTGACATGCTTTGCACTCTTTGACACAGTTTTCCACGTCTTTATCAATACACGTAACCTCTCATTAGGGAGTTCATCCTTGAAATGACCTGTGTGAAATTCCTTTAGCATTTTTTTCGTAATACCTGTGGAATTACGATTCTATCAGCATATATGAGTACATCTTCGCAAATGGAAAAATGTGTAATTTGTCCTTGTTATTTCTATCCGTCCGTCCTACTTGATGTTTCATTTTCTTTATGAAAACGTCTTTTGCAGCTTCTCTTTTAATCTCTTCTAGAGTTAACGGGGGTTCACAGATCATATTGCACATTGATTTTGAGTATTTACATTCATTTTTAAGAGCTGCAATTACCGTCTCTTCGAAACGTTCATTTCTTTCTGGAATCAACCTTGACAGCGCATCCGCGTGCCCTAGCTTTTTTTTATGACGCATGCTCCATCTAAAACTGTAGTCGATTTGCGGTTTGCGTAGCGATGCCGTTCTTCGATCCAAATATTGTGATTAACGGTTTATGATCCGTCTGTAATATGAAGTTTCATCCATGGAGAAAACGGTTAAACTTTTTGACTCACAATATTATCGAGTGAACCTCCTTTTCAAACTTGATGTAGTTTTTCTCAGCTGCAACCAAAGTTCTTGACGCGTAAGCGATTGCTTTTATTGTTCCATCCTCATACTTATGGAGTAATGCAGCACCAACTCCGTAATCACTGGCGTTCGTCGCTAGTACTATTTCCTTTTTTGGGTCGAAATGCGCTAATGCCAGATCTGACAGAAGACATTTCTTAATTTTCTGGAGAGCAGATTCACATTCCTTTGTCCAATTCCATCTACTGCCTTTTTTTAGTAGCTTGTTAAGAGGGGCTCTCAAATTATTCACATTAGGGATGTATATCGCATAATATTGTATCAATCCCAATAATGACTGTAATTTTGGTACTGAGTCTGGGGCAGGCATCTTTTCGATTGCTTTGGTCCGTTGTGGATCTGGCCTTCGTCCATCTTCGTCAATTATTTGACCCAGGTATTTGATCCTTTTCATGAAGAAATCGCATTTCTCCTGACTCAATCTGAAATCAAACACCATTCTCTTCAGTACTTCTCTGGCGTGCGTCTTGCGCTCTTGCAAATTACTGCTCTTTATCAAGACATCGTAAAGGTATGCCATTACAAATTCCAATCCTGCGAGCATCGTATCGGTTATCTGTTGGAAAAAAGCAGGGGCGACCTTTAAGCCGAGATTAAATCTATTTAGCTTGACAATACTCTAATGCGTGTTAATGCACAGGTACTTTGAGCATTCATCATTGGCTTTGATTTGCAAGTACGCGTCCGAGAGGTCTATCTGTGAAACACTTTTTCCTCCGTTTAGTTTGGAGAATAGATTTCTGTCGACGGAAAGGGGATAATTGTGGTCCTTTAACCAATCATTCAGGTCCGTGGAGAAATCGGCACAGACTCTACATTTATTATTCATTTCCTTCACATATACAGTCGGGCTGACCCAATCCGTATGATCAACTTTTTCAATGACATCTAACTGTTGAAGTCTCTCCAACTCCTCCTCGATTGCATCCATCGATGAAAAAGGTACGTTTATTTTAGGTTTGAACACTGGGGTGGCATCTTTCTTCACTTCAAATTTGGATTCTATTTTCACACAGTGTCCAAGTTCTTCGGCAAAAACTCTTCGGATTACTGCTTTTGCATCGTCCAGGAAGCCTTCCACTTGGTTCGATTTCTCTGTGTTCAACCAATTACAAAAATAAGTAACTGGTCGTTTCCATAAGTTAAACAGGACAAACCAATCCACTCCAAATAGATTTGTGTTCATTCCTGGTACCACGTACACTTTGAACTTGCGTGCCTGACCACTAAATATCACGTTGTACCTCAGTTCTACTTTGAATTCCAACTTTTTGCCGCACACGCTCTTCGCCATCTTACTGGTTTTCATTAGTCCAGGTCGACCGATCCTTCTCCAGATATCTTCATCTATGATGCTGATGTCCGCACCACTATCCAGGATTAATGTTACAGGATGTCCATTTATGTGAACATCGACATATTTACGCCTTTCGCAACTTTTCTCTTTCCTTGTGCGAAGCGCATTCACTTTGTCGGTCGTTTGCTTTTTCTTCTGGTCACAGTATGTTCCCTTGTGGCCTCTGAATCCACATTCGTGACATATGCTATTCCTGAACCAGCAGATCTTTTTGGTGTGTCTCGTACTTCCGCGGCATTCACAATTTTGGTCCTTGTGCATTCTGGGGGTCTTTTGTTCTTGGGTCTTGTGCGTTCTAAAGTCCTTTGCCTTTTTACATGTTGTACCTTGTAAATGCTTTTTTTCTTAAATACGGGTGTTGTCTCTCTTGGTATTAATGAGACCTTGACATTCCTCGATAACTTTTTGTAATTTATATTTGTCCGACTCCATCATTGTCAGGATCTGTGATCTGATATCTTTGCCCCTTGGTGCTGTGGGTCCCTGCACAACGATCAAACATTTGAATAAATCCGCAGAAATTTCATTTAATTTAAGTGATTCACATAAACAATTTAGAGTACAAGCATACTCTATATTCCGATTTCTGTAAATTCAAACATTTATACATAGAGTGGAAACGGCTATCTCTGTTATTAAATATTCTAGATAAAGTATTGACTGTCTCTTCAAAGGTAACTCCCTTCAATTTTTTGGGTAAAATAAAGTTAGCATATTTGGTGTTTTCGTCAGTAACGAATTTTGAAGTAACAGCGTAACTTTTTCTACGTCGGTCCAGTCTGAACACCTCTTTGTAAAAACTGTTTCATACCTTCTATAGTATGCTGGAAATGTAACGCCAGTATCAGAGGAGTAGTGAAATTCCGACAAAGAGTTTGAAATACCCTCTGCAGAAAAAATTCGTTTTTGCACAATTGTCGAAGTTTGAATTAATTTTCTCAAATTCTTTTGTTAAGTCTACATTTGGCATTGAAGTATTTTTGTTTGTCCTTGTTGTGCCTCTAACCTTTTTGTATCATTTCCTGTTGTTGTTGTTGTTGTTGCTGTACTAAGAATTGTTGTGTCATTTTTTACTGTTCCTGAATGCTAAGAGTTAGCACCTTCGTCAACTCAGCCAATTGTTCCATTTTAGCTTAAAAAAATGTATTTCCAAAATTTACAATAATGATGCTACAAAAGTTCGTAAATATGCGTTTTCGCAAATTAGCCACAATAGTTCTACAAGTTTTGCAAAATAAACTGCATCACCAACGTAATTTTATACAATAATACTTTTTTCAAATTCACGCAACAAATAGTTCTAATTACGTTACCCGAAACAATGACGAACAAACTGTTTTTCAACAAAAATACGGTTGCAAAAAAAAACACCATATTTTTTTTCAAATTAAAATGGTAGCTCTTTTATATACTGTTTCGATACGTAGTTATGCCCCTTATAACAATAATGCTAAAACAAAGTCTACTTTTCGTCGACATATAGTTGCAGTTTCACGTTTACAATAATTTATATTTGGAATTTCCTGATGTTCATACACATGGTCGACGAACCATATTAATGTACTGGTCTATCGTACCATTTTGCATCTAATTATTGTGGGGCGTTTAACTTTTAGCTCCCACTATTTGTGTAACGTGGCCCTTACGTTCGAACTATGTTCGTTAGAGTTCAAACCTCTCTCGATTCCCCACACACCGCTCAGCACCGTCAAAAAGGAACAAGCAAACAAAAATAAATAAATCCGACTCGACTTTTCCTTCTTTTTTAAGACGGTTTGTTTATTACCGTTTTTTCTTTCTCCACGTCTCTACACCAGTTTAAAGGTCTATCATGGCTCTTCACGCAGGCTGTAGACAAATATTTCTAATACGTCAATCTTTTTCGACCTCACTTTCCTTTCTCCCGACCAGATGGTCCCCTTTTAAAATTTTCCACCCTCACAAGCACGCGTACACATCCTAATTTCCTTTTTCCCCGTCTGTTGTTGCTAGTGTCCTCGCAAACCAGCTATCTTGAAAATCCTGCTGATATTTTCCACGCGTCCATACTCGCTCTGTTACCATGGTTCGCTAAGGAGTTTTTACTTGATGTGTATATCTTAATTTTTAATATGGTTTTCTGGTTATTATATGAAACTTTAAATTTGACATAGGATTCTACTCATGTAGTATATATATATATATATATATATATATATATATATATATATATACATATATATATATATATTGCTTTTTTCTTCTTCTGTATATATTGTTGCTTGGTAGAAGAAGTCATTTTATAATCGACAATGTGCACGAGTTCTAATGCTTCATATTTCTATTCGCGCGATTGCTATTATTGGCTGAGTCATTACAATTAACTGCGATTAAATTACTCTGCTTTTCATTACTATTGTTATTCTAATTACTAGCAGTTAAGTCCGGCTTTTTCGGCCCCTTTTTACTGTTCCTAAATTCATGTGCACACACACACACACACACACACAAATGCTCACACAAATGCTCACACACACATATATAATATATATATATATACAGTATATAAAAGAGCTATACATAGGTAACCTACATCTAAAACTGCCAGTGTTTAGACCCAAAATTGGCGTAGGAGTTTGGGAGAGTCTGCAAAGTTCAAGTCTTTTAATTTTTTCCTCTTGGGAGCTAAATTTCCGCCCCCAAACTGAATAAAAATTTTCATGTATATCTGAATACCCTTTATGTAAAATTTGCAATGTTTAGACCCAAAAGTGGCTTAATTGTTTGTTCGTTTGATCGCAAAGGTAAATCTTTTGAACTTTGACCCCTTGGAAGCCCCATTCTCAGCCAAAAATAAATTAAAATGCTTGCCAAATTTGTGAATCCACTTTATATAAAATTTCAAATTTTTAGATTAAAAATTGGCTGAGTAATTTGGTAGAGACTTCAGATGTCAATTTTTTTTTAAATTTACCGATTTTTCCCCTTAAACTTTATCGTTTTGAGTTCAAATCAAATTAAAAAGTTTGATCCTTTCCCAAGTAACCTACATCTAATATTTCAAGTGTTTAGCCCCCAATTGGCGGAAGAGTTTTCAAAGGTCAAATCGTTTAAATTTTGCCCCTTGGCAGCCACATTTCTGGATGAACAGCGATTGAAACTATTGTTCGAGATTTCAATAGCCATTATATCAAAAGTCGAGTCTGTAGACTAAAAATTGACAGAGTAGCTTAGTAAGGAAATGTGTACACACACACACTTTCACTTTTATAGATATATAGATTTCTTCTACGTATTGCTTTTATGTCTATTTTATATCATTTTTTGTAGTCTATTCTGGTATGTTCTTATTGTGAGCTTGATTATTATTTATAATTTTTGTATCCACTATAATACAGTCTTAAGTTATTTTATTTAATATTTTGACTATAGAAATTGTTCTTAAAAAAGACTTAAGAATTTCTTGTCACGATGAGATTTTGTAATATGTCGCGTTGGGTGGAGCAGACAAATATTTCTCTTTCTTCTCCTTCCATTATTATTATTATTATTATTATTATTATTATTATTATTATTATTATTATTATTATTATTAATAGTAGTAGTAGTAGTAGTAGTAGTAGTATCTAGCTTTTTATATTTAATGTCGATATTACTATACCTAGTGCATTTTAGAATTCTGTAGTAAATGCTACTTTAAGTCTTACATATATTTTCCTTCGTTACTACTGTTATTGCTAAGCAGATGCCCGACAAAAAAAAAACATCAATACATGTGATGATTGATATGGGTGATTTTAATTTAGTTCCACGTATATCCGGTTAGCATTATCGTTTAAATGCGATAATCAAGTAAGTATTTTATAGTGGAAAGACTGCACGTATTCTGAAGTTGTAGTTGAAGTCTCCACTTTGTTATTTCCATGTGCGATTGTTTTTTTTTTTCTGAAGTCTTTACTATTTCCAGTGATTAAATGAATTATTTTAATACTCTGTCATTATTGTGGGCTATAACTATTATTTCTAAGTTTTAATGACAACTGTAGAAAAGGCTTCGGTTACTTATGTTAACTTTTTCGTGTAAAAGATAAGTTGCGAGAAAGTGTTTTTGATAAAGTTTATGAATTGGATATCAAGAAGAGGATTTTGTATTCTAGTGTGTTGAAGTAGCAGATTATTTTATGTTTTTAAATTTTTATTTCCATTGTTATTACAATTAATATCATTCTGCGTTCATATAAGCTCGTTATTATTATAACGTCTGCGTTTTTTACGCCTGTACATTAAATATTACTATAATTCTTGGATTCGTTTTGTTAATACAGTTATTACTAAGCATAAGCTCGATGAAATTAATTATATGAGTTTTATGGGCAGGTATATTTGGTTAGCATTATCTTTAAATATGCTGTACACACGTTTTTATTTAAGTTGAGAGTGATACTTAAAGAGTAAGTTATTTAACTAATTTTCCCACGTGTAGATAGAATTAATTCATTCTCATATATATAATTTGTTTTAAAAATGATTCCTGACCTTGATGAAAGGACAATAAAATATTTAATCTGATAGGATTATACTGTCAAGCAAGATGTAAACGGATACTACGAAATGGCATTAGTAATATTTAATATAATATATAAAAATGTTAAAATAGCATATATAAGGATTACAAAAATAATGCAATATTATATCACTAAAATTTATGTTTATATTACCGAGTCTAATATTAAAAAAAATGTGCATGAAATATGTTATAAATAAATATTACTTAAACTTGGGGTTGATTTTTGTAAGAGTTAAAGTTATTTCGATTAGAAAATAATTTATCTGGAAACAAAACGCATTATAGTTGTAAACAAAAATTTATGTTCTCATATAAGCGACATTACATCCGAAGATAGTAGAAGATGAAAAAAATAATTGGATCGTCAGAAAAAAATATCTATAAACACTGTGTATCGCTTTATTGCAGGTCAATGTGTTTTTTTTTTTTGAATTTTTAAATTGCTATGAAACGCAGAGAAATAAAATTTGGTATAACACTGGAAGAGCATAACAGTGCGACTTAGTTTCCCGATTTTTGTGGAATTTGCACAAATATTTTGAAAGCCATGCTATTTTTTTTATTATTTTCTGGTAATTTTAAGTGTCTATCACTTTATTGCAAGTGTCTAAAATGTATATTTTCTGTAATAAAACAATATTCTAACTTCATATTTCTATTTATATACAATAAAGAAAATATCCGGTGACAATATTAACCAAAAGCAAGAACGAATTCCATAGTATTTTGTTTAAACATACCTCCCAGGCGTCGAAATTACTTTGAATGCCCTCTTGCCAACCAGTGATGTCAATCAGCGGATTCGAGATGATGTGATGCTATAGGAAACTTCCAAAATCTTCCTCCAAAGTTAATACTTAGACAAAAATTAGACATCTTCATAAACTTTCATTTTTATGATTGACTATAGTTGCTCGATTGGGTTTATATCTGGAGAACAAGGTGACCATGTCATCAAATTTTCTTCACTAATGCGTAATTTACATGTCGTAGCCTTGACTAAGTGGGATATCCTATTGTCGTGCAATATCGGGAAGTCTATTGAAGTGAAAATAATATGTTCTTCTGTTTCTAACTAATATGAAAATATGATTTATAATACATAAAAACGGTGATTTATGTAGAGAAATAAAGGTCAGATTTAGTATCAGGAGAACCTTTTATGCCGAAGCAGATCCCATGTGACATGTAATTTTCTTAAACCTGAATTTTTTTTTTACAGTGTTATTTCTGAGTAATGTTCAGATGCGTGCAATTTAAACATATAAAAAAAAACGCGCTGGATACAACAGTGCATTATTCCTGTGTTAACCACAGAAGCCATTTTAATGAGTTTTTCTATCTTCAAGCATAAACTAATCTGGATTAATTAGTAACCTAAAGGATGTTCATTTAAAAGAAAACAAAAAGCCTATTATTATAATTACATCACCGAACTAAACAAAATGAATCAAGGTGATCCGTTCATTGTTCCAATTACTTCATCTGAATTCGCAGGTGTGCGAAGAACCGTGATTTTAACCAATAAATTTCCAACTCTCCAAAGAAAAAATAATTTAATTTAAAAATAACTCATTAAAACTTTTAAATTGATAACAAATGCAGATGCTTTGCAATGAAATAGTCTCATGACAGTATTTTTTTTTCAAATATGTTAGTTTTAGAAGTGTGGTAAAATAGCTATTCATCATGGACATTTTGTATTTGTGAGTCTAAGGCCGAAACTATACGAGTAAAATAATAATAATAATAATAATAATAATAATAATAATAATAATAATAATAATAATAATAATAATGTGTTATTAGTGATATTGTCATATTGAAAGTAGTAAAAGTATTACAATAATAGCATTATAATTATAGCGTGGCAATGTTCATGAAAATTCATTACCGTTAGAGTAATAAATTTACGACAATAATAATAATAATAATAATAATAATAATAATAATAATAATAATAATAATAATAATCATATTCATAATCATAATAATAATAACAATAATGACAATAATAACAATAATAATAACAACAATAATAATAACAATATTAATAATAACAATAATGATAATAATAACAATAACAATGATAATAATAACAATAATACTAACAATAATAATAATAACTATAATGATAATAATAACAATAGCAATGATAATAATAAAAACAATAATAAAACAATAATAATAACAATAATGATAAGAATAACAATAACAATGATAATAATAACAATAATACTAATAACAATAATAATAACAATAATGATAATAATAACAATAACAATGATAATAATAATAACAACAATAATAATAACAATGATAATAATAATAACAACAATAATAATAACAATGATAATAATAACAATAATGATAATAATAACAATGCTAATAATTACAACGATAATAATAACAATAATAACAATGACAACAATGATAATAATAACAATAACAATGATAATAATAACAACACCAATAATAATGATAATAACAACAATAATAATAACAATAATAATAACAATAATTCCAATACTAATAGCAACAATAATAATAACAACAATAATAATAATAATAATATTAATGATGATGGTAATAATAATAATAATAATAATAATAATAATAATAATAATAATAATAATAATAATAATAATAATAATAATGAACTTAACAAGTTGAAAATCCTCAGTAGTTCAGAAAATATTCACATAAGCAAACAATAAAATACCTTTCAATAGATTAATCAGTGCAATATTGCTTCCGACTAAACCGTGATTTAAAAATAGATATTTCTGTAGACGAATATGATGGACTGCTCGAGATATATTATCACAAGTAATCGAACTATTGTGCAGCATCACCTTTTATAGAAATGTTTATTTAATAAAAGTGACTTGTAAATCAGTTAGTACTAATTATGCCACTATCTTTTAAGAATAACCTGATAATTAGGCGTGTATGTAATAAGATTTGATAGAAACACTTACCATGTCAACTTTCCTAGTATTTCCATAGTTGTATGAAAATGGAATCAGTAAGGAGTGCGATATATTGATGAGATTTGGTTTACTAAATAAACCCCAAAAAACAAAGAAAGTGTAGGATGTTTACAGACGGTATAGCAACACTTGCAACAATATATATTTTATACCATAAATATTCTTAAATTCATTATGAAATTGAATACCTTGATTTGTTAGATGCGTGTTCATTATTAAAGTCATTTGAACATTAAATCGCATTATTTATTGTTATCTTTTCAATGTTGTAATTTATTAGATGATTTGGATTTTTATCATTATCCAAATTCTTCTTCTGTTAGCCGCATTTTTATTGTTACAAATGGATATTGCTGGTCTAATTTACATAATGCGTATTCCATAGGATATGGCGGGTGTATGCAAGATTGACACAACTCCTTCAAAGAGTGATGCCAACACTGAATACTGCAACGAGTCTGATTGAAAAGATCTGGAGCATAATGTGTTGGAAATGAAAATAAATTTACCGTTCATTTTATAAATTGTACGAAAGAATATTGCTTAATTATTTCATTTTTTTTAATTACAATCATACCATATCGAAAATTATTTCTTAGTTTCTGGAAAAAAAAAGTTTTTGATATATATGAAAAATTAATTCTTTCTAAATATTTCAGTGAAACAGAATTCAATGGAGAATTTCAAATGGGAATAAAACATTTCGTAAATAATTAATTTACAAAAATGTTATTATGATCTGTAATCAATCCAATAAACATGTTAACAGACTGACAAATCATTTTCTAAGTATTAAAATCGAAAAAAAAAGGTTTTGCATTCACTGAAGGTAGGGTTTTCCTAAACCTCCAATGAAACCACATACGTGGAAAGGTCAAACGGAGATAAGTTTTTTTTCTTTTTTATTTCAACTGCAAATTTGTATATATCCAATAAGTCTTTAAAAATCAGGAAAGTATGTGCTTTTCAGAATTTCAATCAAAGCTCATCATTTGAATTTTAGAAATATTAACAATTAATATTTTCTTTGCATTTAATAGCAAATAGAATTAAAAATCTTATAATACCATTCAATAATAGTTTATTTAATATATCTGAACATTAATAAAAGTTTTAAACTTATTAATTCTTTCTGTGCATATTAATCATAACACAAATAATTAATATTTAATAATGAAGAAAAAATATAGATACAGATTTCAATAAAATTAAAATTTTGAAACAATAGATTATATTAAGTTACCTATTACTATTGTAATCGGCACCCATCAGAGACTAACTGGCGATAGCTAACTTATTAATATTGTGATCTGCACCGACCAAACGCTGGCTGGTGATGATTAACTTATTAGTATTGTGGTGCACCGACCAAACACTGGCTGGCAATAACTAACTTATTAGTATTCTGATCTGCACCCATCAAATACTAAGTGGCGATAAGTAAGTAAATTGTGCACCGACCAGACATTCGCTGGCGATTACTAACTTTTTTTTGTATTGTGATCTGACCGAACCAGACGCTCGCTGGCGATAAATAACTTGCTTGTATTGTGATGTGTTCCCATGAGAAACTATCCAACGATAACTAACTTATTAGTATTGTGATCTGCACCGACTAAATACTGACTGGCGATAACGAACGCATTAGTATTGTGATCTGCACTCATTAAACACTAGCTGGTTATCACTCACTTCTTATTGTTATCTGCACCGAGCAAACACTACCTAATTATGAGGAACTTGTTAGTACGTGATCTTCACCTTCCAGACACTGATCGGCGATAAATAACTTATTGGTATCTGCACCTCCCGTCCGCTGGCTGGTAATAATTAATTTATTAGTATTATGATCTGAACCGACCAAACACAGGCTGATGATAACTAACATATTATTGTGATCTGCCCCGACTAAACACTGACTGGTGATATGTGACTTATTTGTATTGTGATCTGCACTCACAAAACATTGGCTGGCGATAAGAAACTTATTAGTGTCGTTATCTGCATCGATCACACACCGTCTGGTGCTAACTAACTTATTCTGGAAAAGTAACTTCTGATTAATTACAAAAATGCACTGAAAAAGTCACTTCTGATTAATTGTAATAAAAATGTTTTCAACTGCTTCATTTAATTTAACAATGATTTAACAATGCAATAAACATTAATATAAAAAAAGGAAATGCGACGCTTTACAATTAATCATTCAACCACGGTAGTGGTTGAATATATGCTTAAGTCCGAAATTGAATGAATCGAGACACATTCAAACCCCCACCACTAATTCCGTTCGCAACCAAATTTCAAACAGGTTATATACTTGGATAGAACACCTCATTAGCTACATTTTGAAAAAAAATTTCGGAAATTGGTTCAGTAGAAAAAAAGTTACAACAAAATATGTTGGTTCACAAACAGGAGAGTAAGTACATAAGTGACTAACGCTTTTTTTATTTTGCATAACTTTTTTTGTATATAAATATTTTTTACTGCGATTTTGCCAATATGACATGTTAGCGTAACGGTTAGAGTACCGGGGTTGGTGGAAAGACTTTAGGTTCAGTCACGAGTATCGTTTTTTTATAATTAAAAAACCGAACTTTTTTTTAATAACTATTTTTTTAACTCTCCTTATGATTTTATAGAAAAAAAATGGTGAATTTATCGATTAAAAATATTAGTGAATTCTATGGTATACATATTCTTTGAATGAACTCAAATTTTTCGTTATCACATTTGATGAAAAATGTAGTCCCATTTTAGCAATGCGTCTGACCAATGATGCTTTTGAACCCGCGATCAGCACTGCGATGTCATCAGCAGCAGCCTGGGCATAAATATTCCTATTTTTAAACTCCTTTAAAAGAGGATTCAGCATACAGTTCCATAGTAAAGATGATAAAATCCCACTTTGGGGGTTTCATTTAACTATACCCCTTTTAATAGTTGCCCTCAGTAGTTCTACTTGAACTGTTCTGTGCCTCACCATATACTCAATCCATCGGATGAGTACTGGTGGCACATTGAGTTCTCGTAGCGACTTGAACATATTACTGAAGGGTAAGTTGTCAAAAGCTCGAACGATATCTAAAAAGACCCCGAGTGCCATCTTCTTTTTTGTTAATTTACGCTCTATACAGATCACGAATTCATGAACCGCAGTCTCGGTAGAGACCCTTACTCAGAACTACTGTGATTGAATGATAAATATTGCATAAATGTGTGTTTGAGAGCTAATTTTTTTTTGATAATCATTAATATACATTATAAATTTATACATTAATACAATAGCAATGCCTGGAAAAATCATGGATTATATGGAAAAATGCGCGCATGAAAAGTAATATTCTTAAGATTTTATTAAACTTGGAAAAGTAAAGGATAAGAAATTCAACCTGGAAAAGTAAACAACAAGATATTCTAGTAAAGTAAAAAATAAGAATTTTTTAGACTTAAAATATTGCAGCTAAAAATAAAATTTGAATATTGATAAATATTTTATTTATTATTTGCATATGTTGTTGCTTATTGTTGAGTTAGAAAGAATTAAATGATCCTAATTATGATATAATAAAATTATTAATTTTTATGTAAATTATAAAATTATTAATTCCATCTACTAACTAACTAACTAATGAATTAATTTTATTCAAACAATTTTCACTACATAAATATATGCAAATAATAGGGGGGGGATAAGTTCAATCCAGCGAGTGACACCGTTTCTAACTCAACAATAAACAACAACATATGGAAATAATAAATAAAATATTTATCAATATTCAAATTTTATTTTTAGCTGCAATATTTTAAGTCTAAAAAATTCTTATTTTTTACTTTACTAGAATATCTTGTTGTTTACTTTTCCAGGTTGAATTTCTTGTCCTTTACTTTTCCAAGTTTAATAAAATCTTTAGAATATTACTTTTCATGCGCGCATTTTTCCATATAATAAAAATATGTAAAATGCGACGATATTGTAATGATGTGTTCTATTTTATAAAAAGCAATATTGCTCTCTGATACGATCCAATATTCTTGGGAATATATTTCCAGTTAAGCTTCTCCGCAACAAAAACTCCATCAAGTGCAAAAGGAAAATCTTTTCTGTTGTACCCAACAGTCTCCTCCTGTTTTCCGCGTGCGACCACAAACTTACATAAAAAGATCAGGTTTAATTATTTTTAAACATATATGAATCTTTCATAATGAAACTAATATTTTGACAAGGTGGTCACCACTTATCAAGGCCAGGAAGCCACTCAGGGATAAGGGTTATTGTAAGTGCAGTACGTTAGGGTGGGTATTTAAAGTGTCTACTTAAGGGAGCGCTTCATCAGGAATTTGTTTTCGTTGGACTTGACGACATCCAAATTGTAGTCAGGAGGGAAGCAGGCAGACGGAAGAGAATTCCATAGGCGTGCCGTTCGAAAAAAGAAGCTTTGTTCATGGAATCTACGTTTTGATTCAGGCATAGATAAAGGGTGGGGAACGTTTTTGACAGTGGATTCAGCTAGACGGGTGTTTTTTGTAAAAGATTGGCGAGGGGGGACCAGAGATTGGAGTTCAGACAAGCACCTGCCATGGAAATAACGATAAAACAAAGATAGGCTTGCAGCGTCTCTTCTGTGAGAGAGAGGTTGAAGCGAAGAGAAAAGAGCATCCCCTACTAAGCCATGAAGTCTATTTTGTACTCTGTCAATGCAGGATAGGCTGTTTTTAGCAGCTCCTGCCCAGATATGGCAACAGTATTCTATCCTTAGACGTACGTGGTTTTATATAGATAGAGAAATGCATCAGTAGTGATATATCTTCTGGAGCGGTAGAAGAATCCCATCATCTTTCCAGCGACATTGACAACAGACTTGATGTACGTGTTCCATTTCAAATCAGGAGTGAAGGTCAAGCCCAGAAGCTTGTCAAAACATGGGGCTTCTCCGAGACGAGAGCCATCCATTTCAATCGATGCCATTTGTAAACATTTAAAACAAAACTAACTTTCAATAGTTTTGGTATGAACCGTATCATTAACAGGATTAACAACGTTTTCCTCGTGGGCAAATGTGTTATATTAATAAATATCATTATCAAATGTTTTCAATCCCTCATAAGCTGCGCAGACATCCGAAATTGTTCTTGTTCCTGGCAAAATCTACGAACGAGTCATTGGGAATAATGTTTACGGATTCCATCTTTCAACCACTGTTATGTAACATCTATTGTTCCGTCTCTCTTTTTAAAGTAAATGATATAGTTTAAAATAAAACAAATCATTTTTCTTACAATTAATCAGAAGTGACTTTAACAAACCCTTTTTGTAATTAATAAATACACTTTTCCAGAGCATTTTGTAATGGTAATTCGCTATTACATTAAATAATATCATTGAAAACAAAGCATTTTTTTACAATTCATCAGAAGTGACTTTTCCAGGATATTTTTGCAATTAATCAGAGGCGATTTTTACAGAGCATTTTTGAAATGTTTATACTTTATAACATTAAATATAGTTGTTTAAAAGTCCAGGAACATAGCTTAGGAATTATCTCTCAATTGCTGTAATGTTGCAAAGGTTGCTCCCGCCCTGTTTGTTACATTAAATAAAGTAATTGAATCTCAAATCATTTTCCGAATATTTAATCACACGTGACAATTCCAAGGATATTTTTAATGTTATAACTGTGTAACGCTAAATATAACAGTTGAGAACAAACTAGGCTTCTTAATTACCCGGAAATCACTTTTCCAGGGCATTTTTGTAATGTTAATACTTTGTTACTTTAAAGAACGTAGTTGAATAAAAAATATTCATCTAACAACTAATTAGAATGACTGTTTCAGGGCGTTATTTTAATTAATCAGACTTGGAGCAGGACATTTTTGTACTATTAAAATTTTGATACACTAAATAAAGTAGTTGAAAAACAACACAGTTTTTCCTACAATTTATTAAAAGTGACTTCTCCAGGATGTTTTTTTTTAATTTATAAAAAAGTGATTTCCAGATCATTTTCCTTGTAACTTAAATAAAGTAGTTGTAAAACAAACCAGTTTTCTTACAATTAATCAGAATTAACTTTTCTAGGGCATCTTTGTAATTAAGAAGACGTGTTTTTTCCAGGGAATTTTGAATGTAAAAACTTTGAAACATTCAGTATTGTAGTTAATAAACGAAATATTTTTCGTACAATTAGTTGAATATGATTTGTTTTTTCATGGCATTTTTTGTAATGAATTAGAAGTGAGTTTAAAAGGCATTTTTTAATGTTACATTTTTGTAACATTAAATAAAGTGGTTAAAAACCAAATGAGTGTTTCTTATAATTAATCAGAAATAACTGTTCTATAGTATTTTTGTGTTTAATCTTTATAACATTAAATAAAATAATTGAAAAAACATGTCTTTTTCAGTAATTAAGAAGTGAATTTCTCCTGGCACTTTTTTCATCTTTAAACTTGTGCACATTAAATAAAGGAATTAATTAATAAATAATTTATCTTACAATTTCTACGAACAGCTTTTTCTACAATAAATTAGAAGTGATTTTCCTCTGGGTATTTTTGTAATTCAGTGTAAAATTTCCAAGGTATTAATCGACAAGCTAAATAACAGCTTCTTTCATGTTATTAATGTTTTTTGTAATGTTTAATATTTGCTGTTAGTGTTAAATGTTTTGTGTTGGTTTTAGTGTCAACAATTCCCGTTTGAAAAAAATCAATCAATTCTTAGTAAAATGGAGAAATCTACCTCAGGCCAGTGACAAGTTGTCTAGTTTAAAAAAAGTGGTTATCTTTATTTTGTTTCAATATATAATATAAAAGAGATAACCAAACAAGTTAAAGCTTAATCAGCGAGAATGTTCCTTTTATAAACCGAGGGTGTATAAAATAATTCATTTGTTTCAATTTACATAAAAATTGAAAGCATAATATAAAGTTTGCATACATAAATGTTTGCAGACACATAAAACATATTATCCTACTTTATTTATTAATTTGATTGCTTTGTAGTGATTATTTTTATGAAAACTCACGTTTGAAATGAATGCTAAAACCGTCATATTGTTTTAATTTTTTTGGTTGGTTAACGAGATTGCTTTTATCCAATGAGAATGTGGCATACGTTTTTTATCCAATGAAAATGCGGCTAGCGTTTTCATTAAGAGTGACATCATTTTTTTTTCGTTTTATTTAATCAAAATTTATTAGTCATTTAGAACATTCCACTTTCCTTTTAACGGATTTCATGACGGTAACAGCCGAAGCGAATAACTACATTAATATAAAGGTAGTATATCAATAACAGTACAGATAGATAATGAAGGGGCATTTGTCTCGCTGTTAATGTGACTGATAAGCGTGGCGTACTATGATGATTAGAAAAAACTATATGAATAAAATATACATGCATGTATGTGTAAATATCAAACAGGATAATTCTAAAACTACTGGCCACATAACAGTGAAATTGTCCGCAAATAATATTCATGCATGAAGATGGTTTATAGCGAATAATATCTTTATTTACATGCATGTATATCGTGTACAGACATCGGAAGATTTACATGCGAAATGTTAATTCCCACTAACCGGCATTTTTTTATGTTTATGCGCACGCTCAATTATGCTTCATTCCTTCAAGCTATTTACTACTTAGCTTAATAAAGAAAACGACATCAGGCTAGAACGCAATATGGTTTGATGTTCAATTCCAGCTGATGATACCAACTATTTCTTCATTCCTTAGTATTTATAAAAATATTAAAGCATACGTACATTTTCCTCGCGGTTTTGAATTTGTAAATACAAAGTCACACCTATATATCTTTTTATTATTCATTTATCGATTAGACAAACGCATATTACTTTCAAATTTAAAATAATACCGCTCTCGAATGCGTGTGTTATTTCTTTATTTATAACAAATAAGCATTTCAGACAGTGATTCAAATATACGAAGACATACTGATATATGTTTCTTTATTATTGCTCTTTGATGGATTAGAAATATTTAGTGTGTGTTTTTTTTTGCGTTGTACGCACCGTGTTAAATTACATTTCAGATACATGACATAACATTCCAGATAGGATTTCAAAGTTAAATTTAATTTTTATTAAATTGTAAGTTAAAAGTGCATGATAGTTAACACAACCCTCCTCCCATGTTAAGAATGGCTTTCTAAATTATATATGTTATTAATTCTAGGATGGTTCGTACAATGTATAAGTACAAAACATTCTAACGTTCCGATTGCGTACGTTTCATCACATTTACGAAAACACACACACACACACACACACATATATATATATATATATATATATATGTGTGTGTTAATCATTTATAGATTGAATGAATAAATATTCATTACAAGCAAAAAAAAATTTTTTTCCAAATACGTGCGTTTTTATTATTTTAATTTTTTTTTTTTCACAGGGACTTATGACAACACAAAATAAAAAGAAATTTTATTTAATCTTATAAAATATCTCCTGTATTTTATATTTTACATCTATGATAAAATGCATGCACTTGGTTATATTCGACACTTCACTTACAGTAGAAAAATTAATTTCTGTGAATATGATTTCCATAACAAAAAGCAAAAACATATATGCACCTTTGAATTCTCGACGGAAGAAAATCCGCCACAATAGCGAGAGTGTCGTCTGCTTTTTATTACAATCAAAACAATGTTACAAAACTATTTCAACCCATGAAAGGTTGACACAAACACAATCATTCAAATACATTAAAAGCACCCGAAATCCTCATATGTTTTATCTTTTGAAAATGTTTCCCTATCACAATTACTGACTTCAAATAATTGTAATAATGTTATAACAATACAAACCGAGGTGTACTTTAATACGAAATACACGTTTTTGTAACTGAAAAATTTTAAATAATCATTAAATTCTGAGAAAACTATTTGAGTTTTTTGCTTATTCCAATTTTCTTTAAAAAATTTTTTTATTGTTTGTAAGAAATTCATGTATGATTGAAAGTTGTCACAATGAAATTTTCACTTTTCGTAATAATAATTTAAAATCCTAATTCTAACATGAATTTCATATAAACAGAAATAAGCAGGTGTGCGAGTAAAGACTATTTCTTTCTTACCAATGTAAAGCGCGAACGCAGACTCTCTCTCTCTCTCTCTCACTCTCTCTCTCTCTCTATATATATATATATATATATATATAGAGAGAGAGAGAGAGAGAGAGAGAAAGAGAGAGACACAGACATTATACATATATTTATTCTGAAAATAAATTTATACATAAATACATTGAATTATTAATTATGTAGTGCACCTCACGAAACACTCTCTATATATATATCTCATTTTTAGCTAATTTACCTAATCTAAAATGTTACATATCTATTACAAAGGTTACAGCAAAAAGTAATTTGATATAAAAATGCCAGGAAGCAAAATATGGCCAGAAAATCAAGCCTGTCACAAAGATTCACACTTCGTCTGCAAAATGAATCCCAAGAAGAAAGAGAACGTACACTTTTCCTTAACCAAACAAGGAACGCTGTTGAAGTTAAACAAAGAGTCCCAAGAAGATCGAGACGCGAGACTGTGTTAAATAAGGACATTAAATGCTGCTGTTCGCAGACAAGGATCCCAAGAAGCTTGGGCGACGAGGCTTTTTGAAAACAGGACAAGAACTGCAGCTAACTGTGAACATGAATTCTAAGAAGCTCGGGAGGCAAGAGAGTTCCAAAACAGAACCACTGCATCTCGCAATCAAGAATCTCAAGCATGTCGAAATTCTATATTGCTTCAGAACAGGACAAAAATGCCGCTGCTTGAGAACAAGAATCTCTGCATAGATAAAATGGCAGGTATGATATTAAGAGGCAAATAGTTCAATTTTAATAATTCTGGAGCTGCTTTTTCATATACTTTCACTCATGTGTATCCTAAGTATAATGTTGTCGATATTATTACTACGTCTCCTCAGGGGTATGGTTGATGTTTAACAGTGAAACAAAAGGAATTTCTTGCTCAGCAGGAAAGGTGAAATTTATACATTTGGAGCGGCCTCCTCAACTACTCTGGAACCACCTTCAGAACAAAATTAATTAATCAAAGTTGTTTCGTTAGAATATAAGGTAACATACTTGTGCATTTCGAATTAATTTTCTAGCTCTGACAAATAGTTGCTGAAGTAGGGTTCACGCCAACAGTTAGAGTACATGGTCAGGTGTATCACCTAATTGGTTCAATAACTCCATTATCTAATGAACAACCGAATTTCTTGCAAATTCATTTCATGAGTGATTGTCAGGATCCAAGTAATCGACGTTGTCAAACTTTTCAGCATCTTAATTATCAAATTGTTAGCGATCTTCGGTATATGATTACTGAATGTAATCACTTAATCCATTCTTTTAAAACAGTTTTAGAACAGCAAACTTTTTTGTAGTCATTTGTTCAGATGGAAACCAGTAGTAAAACATGTACGCCGCTAGAATGCACCTTCTATTAATGACGTTGCCATACATGTGAGAGATCTTATGACAAGGTTATTGTTATTACTCCACGGAACTATATAGATATTGTCTTAAACTCTACAAGAAAGGAAAACCAAGTATAACAGATAAACACAGGTTTTATGATGCCGTCCAGTATCCCTTGATTTTCTGCGAAGGGCAGGATGGTCATTCGTGTCATATAATCTAGGCAGTCCCTGTTAATGGTCAGATCAGCCTCAACAACAAGTATCTGTCAGGGATTTTTATGAATACAGGATCCTGTTCAGAGAATGCCTAGCTAATCATTTCTCATAATACAGAGAGCTATTCCTGCAATTTCAGTTGAACATGCATGCAAATATGGAGATTGAGAGACTTGTTTTCATAAGACAAAATCAATCAAAACTCAGAGCAGATTCTGATTTTCATCTAAGGAACGCTATAGCCAAAGACAGTATCAATAATGTAGGTAAATTAGTGAGTGTTCCTTCTTTGTTTCCTGGAGAGCCACGTTGTATACACGTACAGACACAGGTCGCTATGTCTTATGTAAGGAAATATGACAAACCAGTTTTATTCATCACCTTTATAAGCAATCCCAAATGGGAAGAAATCCGATTGGATTTATTTGCAGGGCAAGAACCGCGTCATGGACATGACGATCGCCAGAGTTTTTCATCAACAACTAAAGAAATTGATTGTTTCGTGAAATAATCACCAAATTTATGGCCACACGTAATGCTAAACGTACACTATTGAATCGCGGAAGTGGGCCTACTCCATGCTCATATGTGACTGACTTTTCATAAGATCAGGTCTAATGACATTGACAAAATTATTAGTGTTGAGTTCCCTGACCCTGAACATGATCCTGTTCTCTTTCTGATTGTAAAAACCCAGATGATTCATAGTCCATGCAGTCTTCTTAACCCCGAATCTCTTTGCGTAGTTGATGACAAATGTACTAAAAGATACCCAAAGCAGTTTCTCGCGGATAATGAGACAGGTCATTATGGATACCCCAAGTATTGACGTTGACAACCATGTAATGGTGGTTTCCAGGTTAACATCATGCGTGGATATTTCGAATTTCAATTAAACAATTCAAAGATTGTATCATATTCTCCTATTTTAGCAAATATATTTGATGCACACATTAATATTGAATTCCACAACAGTTTTATATCCATGAAGTGTGTGTGCAATATATTAATAAAAAATTGATATGGCTATGTGTGGTGTTGCTAATGAGAATGATGGAATACAATGTTACATTAAAGCCATATATATATTAGGAGTATAAGATTGTTTGGAGGTTATTGTGCTTATCCGTTATCGAATGATACACCTTAGCAATTCATCTTGATGTACGCCTTGAAAATGGGGCAAAGCTTTACTTTAATCCAGAAAACCCACGGAATGTTGAACAAGAACTTCATGCTCCCAGATTAACTACTCCTACGTTTTTGTTTGAACTTTGCAGGGGAGATGCTTTTGCATGTACTCTTTTTTAATCAACTGCCCAAATACTATGGATGGAACAATGCCCTAAGGAAATCGAAACGTAGAAAAGTGGAAACAGAATTGAAGGTCTGCTAAATGTGTTCAGTTCCTGTGAATTTAGCAGAGTGTGCACTGTCCATCCAATTAATTTTGAGTGTTACGTCCTCCCCAACCTGCCGCATAAAATTTATATTTTCTTTTAAGAACGTTAAAACATATTAGCTCAAGAAAGAGATTTTGATTTTTTGTAGGAGGTCAACTACGCTTGGTTGGGTCATAAAAATATCAAATGTTTTTATTAATGTATACATTGGCCAAATATTTTTTTTGTTTCACTTTGTACTTTACATTGAAAAATATTTGTTTCGTTTTTTGTTTGTCTGTTTGAAAGCGATGCCAACTTGTAAATGAAAATACAAATGAAATTCGTAAAATGCCAACGAAAAAAAAGAGAAATGTATTTAGTTTTATTTTATTTATTTTTTTTGCATATTTAAAACAAGAAAAAAATGAAAAACATGTTATCGCAGAAGCCGCCATTTGCTTTCCTGTGGATGCAAGTTATTACGATTATTTTATCTATTCTATTTTGTGTAATACATGGATATAGTATTTACTTTATATTTTAATTTCAACATTCACCAGCAAATTATGAAAACGTTATTTGTGTATTATTTAAAACTAGCAGAACCCATTAACCAGCGTTGCCCGGTGGCAGGCTTCCTCCTACCAAGAAATTAACTACAGTAGTTGTTGGGGATCACCGCCGTCCCTGAACAAATGCGGACACTGGCGACCGTGGCCGAAAAAAAATCTAGCTTTCACTGGCGAGTAGTGATGGCTTGGACCGATAACATACTGTTTGAATTAAAAAAAAAACAATAGAAAGAATGTGTAGATTAGTATGAATAACTCTAAATACGAAAAATGTTCAATTAGAATAAAAATGGAAAGTAAAAAAAGAAGTTTTAAAAGTTAGGGATTCTCAATGCATATAGACTTTTTAGAGTGATCGAAATTAGTGTAGCAGTCCCAGCTGTTTACATTTATTGTTCAAGTCGTTCCCTTCTTTTCAACACTTCCATAACTATTGTTAAATTAAATTCTAGTTTTATGTTGTCCTTTTTTTAACGTTTAAAACAAAACGATTACTTCCGTTTGAGTAGTGCCATGTAAAGAACGGCGTTTGTAAAATACACCTTTATGTTCGGAGTAGAAAACCATTTTTGTTGGGATGAGAGTAATTCTCCAATATTTAACCGTTATGATCGTAGTCATTCTACACACCCGCAAATGATAAAAACAACAAAAAATGGGAGATTAGAGTGTCAGCGGGGGATAAGTAGATTTGTTTATCGTGCGTGCGTTAAACCCTGACAGCCGGTGAATTATAGTGCATGACGCAGGTTTTATATCTCTATAAGTACTTGTATCCGCAAAATTTGAATGAGATTTTTTATTAGCATAGTGGAAAACATGCAAAAGTCGAAAGTAAATTGTGGAGTTGGGTGTAATGTACTAAATTTACTCATACAAAAGTGTTTACGTGTGCGCAATTTCAGGAATTAGTCCGGAAAAATAATTTTAATTAAATAGCTTATCGAATTCACTCCGCTAATTAATGGAATATACATAAAAATCTTAGAAAAGGTAATCCGTGGCAACAAATCGGTAAGACAATACCTTTCAAACTCACCGATAAGTTTGTCAATTAAGGTATGTAAGCACAGTTTGACAAGAATATCAGATTTTAACTTAAATAAACATCGTTATTTTTAAAGTTATACGATAAAAACTATAAAATTAATAGATGTAAATACATTCGTATATTTTTATATTTTTTATTATAAGGGTGGTGAAAAAAGTAAACCTAAAATATACAAAACTATAAAGAGAGAGAGAGAGAGAGAGAGAGGAAGAGATAGAATGAATATATAAATATATATATGTATATACACACACACACACACACATATATATATATATATATATATATATATATATATATATATATATATCTTATTCTTCCTAAACATCCTAATTTACTTGCACCTCCAGGACAGCAGAGTTAATAAAACAACAGGTCGGTTTTCACATCATTCCGAAGAGAATACTCTGGATTGGGACAAAAACTTTTAAGCGCTTCAGTCTAGAAGGGTTTCTCATTTATTGACCGAGAATAGATAAGCAGAAGTGTAGTATCAGAACAGATACTACAATTTTTAAAATATTGTCTGTTTACACTTATATCTAATATGGTTATGTAAAAAAAACAGGCATTATTTTCTCCACTTTTCTCTGTAATAATTATAATATAGCATCTGTACTGATAACCTACTCTTAGGGGTCATCAATAATATTTTGAGGCGGGAGGAGTATGGAAAAGGATCTCAGAACCACCCACTCTCTACGATACTTCGATGAGTCCGTTAATGTACCTCTGTGGTCCTCCGTCTTACGACATCTACCCGAAGGCATCCAGTGGGCGAAAAGTTACCAAATAGCAGTTTTATTCATACCAGTTAATGATTCGGCTTGGAAATTATTTTTTCCAGTACCGAAGGCTGTTTCAATAATGGTTGGTGGGTGTGTACTGCAAGATTTACAAAGAACGTTTACAGTTCCTGAGATGGGAGCAAGAGACCTAGAGAGCTGACAACTATAGCAACTGGTGAGGTTCTATTCTGAGGGAGGGTGGAAATCCGGGACAGTGTGGTCAACGAGTTGTACTTCCGGCAACTTACACAGGATACACGTTTGAGCGCTTTAACCATTGTCTTTCTTTGTAAGTGTTTCAATTTTTACGTGCAAGACTATCAGTGTCACTTTTGATATAACCTATTAATTTCAAATTCCTGGTTGGGTTTTAGTCACCACAAGATGGAGTTAAAGATTTTATACATCGTAGGCAATGGTCACTCTTACAACATCCACTTACTGGAACCCGAGGGGTAACCGGGTGTATAACAAAGTAACGCGCTGGGCGCGGGTACAATTGCTATTTTTAAAATTAAGTGCGTGATGAGCAAAGCTCTTATTCCTGAAACCAACATTATAAACAGGTATACATCTATTTGTGTTTCCATTAAAACAAAGTTTTACACAAGGCTAGACGCAAAGGAAACCCAGATTATGTGTGTGTATACACACATATATATGCATACATATATATATATATATAATTGTTATATATAGGTATAGAGATATTTATGCACATATATGTGTGTGTGCGTTAATGAGTATTTGTATATTATGATTATTTAATGTATTGATATACATTTTATAAGGATATATATTTTATCTATAGATTTTCATTTTTATTTATACAGTGCTTAACACGTGAGTACGTTGCAAGTTATGAAAATTTATGTGGCAATCAAGCTAAACAAATTTTCCCTGTTTCATTGTGAGCAAAATTTGGAGAAATAGAGGACAACGATTTTGGCTGATTAAAACCTGGCTATGGCATAGTGAACAAGGGTCAGAAAATAATTAAGATCATGATATTTTTTTAGATAAGAATCTTATTACCAGGGGTATGTATTAGTGATGGGGCGATTCCAAAATATTTCCCTATTCCGATCCAATTACCGATTCTGTTCTAAATTTCCGATTCCGATACGATTCTCGATTCTGTTTCCTTTATATTTTATAAACATTTTATTAGAGATTTGTTTTATTTGAGGAATTTTCAAATTATTACATAAACTCCGAGAAATCTACGCCTATATTTCCTTAAATGTTTACCCTGTTAATCGAATAAACTTGTGAGACAAAAGAAAAGAAGATTTATTTGGATTTTAAAAGCCAGAATGCATTAGTTCGTCCTTAGTGGACAATATGCTACTTGAAAGTTTTCATAAACAGCTGTAAATAGACGACGATTTGTAGGAAAAATGAGAAAAAGATGTTAGAACAAAATATTAATAACGCCCCCTCCAATTGTTACGAACGAATTTCTAAATAATAATGTTACAATTAATTAATACCATGTTTAACATGATCAGGGTGTAGGCATTATGTATATTTTTTCTGTAAATGAAGTTTAAATTTTATTTTAACATTAAAATTTGTTGGGTTATTAAATTCAAATAAACAACAAAAACAAAAACGAGATATAAATAATAATAATAATAATAATAATAATAATAATAATCATCATCATTATAATCATTATAATAATAATAAGAAGAAGAAGAAGAAGAAGAAGAAAAAGAACATCAACAACAACAAATTTGTAGATTTACACTCTCAGCTGAATCCCCATTCAATATTAACTATTACTGAAAAAAACTTTTGGGAAAGTAAACCAATCGTTTTAGGATTTAGATAAATTCTCAGTTTCGGATATAAATTTAACGTAACATAATCGGAAATACTTTTTTTAGGACGCCACCACGCTAGATTTTAATCCGCTATTTCGATTCGCCAATAAGTACTGCAGCGCGCGAAATTTTATTCATATATATACAAATGTCTGCAGAAAAAAAACATTTATTTGTACATTTTCATCTTACGAATGAACATAGAATTACATGGGAAGAAACAAGTTCATTTTTTTTTCAATAACGAAGCCGAAGTCAACATTTTGCTTCTAAAACAAGACTAACTCTTTGATAAATCTCTCCATGGCGTATTTGGAAAATATTTTACTAATGGATTAAAAATAAATAAAGTTCATTTTAACAAGACATTTATACATTTATCTAGACAATAAACATTAAATTACATATGAAAAGCTACGTTTATTATTTTTACAATTCAAACTTATATTCTAATAGGAATTTAGATAAAAATGGCACCAGAAAAAATTGTCACGGAAAAAATGGCACCGCTAAAAATGACAAAAGTGAATAAATAGGTAAATATTGAACGTTGAAAAGCAGAAATGTTTGAGAAGTGATGGCTAAGCTCTCATTTCATTAGTTTAAATTTCTCCCCCAAAATGAAATTAAATAAATATTTTTAGTAGATATATACTCAGGTAGACGTAGTGTTAGGCTTTTTAAATCGGGGTAAATAACGGTCAACGTAAAACTGAAAATGCTTTTTGTTAGTGTTAAAAGTTTTTAAAGAAGTAGATATAAAGACTATAAAATGTTATTTAAAGAAGTAGATATGAAGACTATAAAATTTTATTGATGGTATAGGCTCATAAGAGTTGTGGTAGATGGACAACAATCGGAGGACTGCAATATAAATGCTGGAGTCCCTCATTAATGACCTCCTAAACACATACTTTAATCATTCGTTGACATCTATGCTGATGACACGACCATCTACGGCAACACGTCAAAGGCTGTAACTGACAAAGTTCTCTCTGATTCTCTCCCTTCTGATCTCGAGCGCGTGGTTCAGTGGGGGAAGATGTGGCTGGTTACCTTTAATGCAACCAAAACGAAACTCCTATCCTTACATCATCAACGCTCTGATCCCCAGCTGGCATCAATTGTGATGGATGGCTCTCGTCTGGGTGAGGCCCCGTGTTTTGACAAGCTTCTGGGTTTGACCTTTACTCCTGATCTGAAATGGAACACGTACATCACGTCTGTTGCCAAGGTCGCTGGAAAGATGGTGGGATCCTTCTACCGCTCCAGAAGATATCTCACTACTGATGCAATTCTCTATCTATATAAAAGCCAAGTACGTCCAAGGATGGAATACTGCTGCCATATCTGGGCAGGAGCTGCTAAAAACCGCCTATCCTGCCTTGACAGAGTACAAAATAGACTTCGTGGCTTAGTGGGGGATGCGCTTTTCTCTACCCTGCAACCTCTCTCCTACAGAGGAGAAGTTGCGAGCCTATCCTTGTTTTATCGTTATTTTCATGGCAGGTGCTCGTCTGAACTCCAATCTCTGGTCCCCTCTCGCCAATCTTTCACGAACACACCCGTCTAGCTGAATCCACTGTGAAAAATTTCCCCCACTCTATATCGGTGCCTAAATCAAAACGCGGATTCCATAAACAAGGCTTCTTTCTTAGAACTGCACGCCTGTGGAACTCTGTTCCGTCTGCCTGCTTCCCACCGGATTACAACTTGGATGTGTTCAAGACTAACGTAAACAAATTCCTAATGAACCGCCCCCTTAAGTAAACACTTCATTAAATCTCCACACTAACGTACTGTACTTGCAATAACCCTTATCCCTGAGTGGCTTTCGGGCCTTGATAAGTGGTGATCACTGTGTAAAAAAAAATCCGCTCACTTTTTTTCTCTATTCGTTTGACTCTTAATCACAATTTATAACCCTAGTAAAGCAACTATAGAAGCACCAGTAGAAAGCCATGCATTTAAAATCACCAATTGATTCTTTGATATGATATGGCCGCGTCTAAAACATGTTCTCTTTAGAGCGCAATTGAATGATAGTACGGAACGTTTGTGTTTTAAACTTTAATTGAAGCCATTATATAAAAAATATTTTTAGAAAATCAACATTAGGTTCTCTACTTTGTAATATTATCTACAGTTTATTGTGGACTAAGTCTTCGCAAAGATGGTTCTGCTGCACCGCGATGTATCTCCAACTAGAGCAGGCAATCAGTCTATTTGATTGAAAAATGGAAGATTTCACCAATTTCAATGGCAACAAAAATATTGGACTGTGAAACATTCGTTGATTATTATTCAATCCCTGCATCGTTGGGTCTCTCTGCTATTAATAGTTTATTTTATTTCAATTAGGGGTTTTCATAAACAAACTAAAATAAATAAAATGTTTCCATTAGAGTTTTTCATAAACAAACAAAAATAAAAAAAAAGCAATGATAATTTTATAAATATTGGCAAACCAGAACAGTACCCTATGCAAATTTAGGAGCACATCGATTTACAGATTTAACATTGATTCGCGGCGTTTAATTTCATTTACTTATTGGTCATTTATTTCCTTTGGCTCTTTTCAGTCTTACATGTAAATTCCGTAGCTTTTCTCAGGCATGTTGTAAAAAACAACAACAAATAAAAAAAAACAATTTGTACTTGTTTCATATTTTATTGTACATGAAAATGATTAGAATTGGTTTGGAATCGAAAATAAGGCTATAATTTTTTCTGTTCTGATAACGATTCCGATACTCCAAAAAGTGCCGATTTTTCCGATTCCCGATTCCGATTAATCGTCCCAACCCTTGTATGTATATAAAAAACTCGGAAACATAAAATGTTTTACTACTGAGTTACAATTTTGTATGCACAATTTTATATATATATATATATATATATATATATATATATATATATATATATATATATATATATATATATATATACTAGCAGTTCAGCCAGGATTTGCTCGGGCCTTATGTACTATTCATAAATTTATGTCCATATAAAACTCATGTCCCGGAAACATACCTATAAAATGTCAAGTATTTATAGTCAAGAATTGACGGAGCAATTTGCTGTCTGCAAATGTCAAATTTTTCGAGTTTGACCTCTTGGCAGCCAAATCTTTTCTAAAAAAATCGAAGAAAAAGCTTACTGCATACCTCAATACTATTTATGCAAAATTTCAAATGCTAGAACAAAAATTGGCTGAATAATTTGCTAGAGATTGCAAATGTAAAATCTTTTTAATTTCGACTCTTGGGCAACCAAATCTTCGCCTAAAACCCTATTATAAAGCGTGCCTTACGTCTGAATACACTTTATGTAAAATTTCAAATGAATAGACCAAATATTGGCTGCGTAATTTGGTAGAGCGGTCAACTATTAAAACTTTGACTATAATTTTCACTACTCCACATGTATTGTTTGAAGCTCAAACCAAATTAAAAAGTTTAATTCATATCGAAGTAACCCACATCTTAAATTTCAAGTGTTTAAACCCAACATTGGCGGAGGAGTGTGACAGAGTTTTCAAAGGTCAAGTCATTGACAATTACCACTCGATAGACAAATTTCTGGTCAAAAACCGATTAAAAAGATTCTCCCTAATATCAGTACCCCATTATGTAAAGGCTGGAGTCCGTAGACCGCAAGAATGGGATAGGTGTTTGGTAGAGAATGTACAGACACACAGGCACATGCACACAGACGATTTAATGTATATATATATATATATATATATATATATATATATATATATATATATATATATATATAACTGGATATTAGGTAGCTATTCGAGGTAGTTATATCCGCAAGATCACAACTACTGATGCAATATACTCTTGCTAATATACTTTTTGTTTATATATACAACTTTGTAAATTTTCATTATTACTGGCCCACAAAAATATAACACGGATTCAAAACACAAAGTTACAAAACTGAAAAGAGAAACTTTGGTTCAAGAGGTGCAACTTCACTTTCTCTAAAGAGCTATTATGTAGACAATTTATTCACTCAACTTGAACTCTGTTGTTAAGAGTATATCGGGTTAGGCAGTATAGTTATCTTATAATAGAAGCATAAGTGAAATGAATTTTATGAATCATCTTCAGCACGAAAGAAATAATGTAGACCGGAAATCAATAGAAAAAAAAACATTTATTTTATTAAATAAACGAATAGCAATGCGTATAAATGATGGAAACATTTACAATCTATCGCGGTTGCTCACCATTAGAAAGCTTGGTAATGACATGTAAGGGACATTTAAATTAAAAATCAATATACATTTATCGTCACAATTGTACGGTAATCGCGAAAAATGCATAAAATATATTTTAGCAGGACAGAATGTATGCATTATTCATAAGTACAATGCGTATACGTGATATATGTTCAGAAAACAGCCAAAAAAGCATATATATATATATATATATATATATATATATATATATATATATATATATATATATATATATATATATATATATGCACACATAACGAAGACTCAACGCATGTATATGCATGTATATCCATGTATGCCCATGTATATATATATATATATATATATATATATATATATATATATATATATATATATATATATATATATATACGAATAAAAAGAATACGAAAAGTATAAAAGCTTATAAATTTTCTTTATTCGTTTTTAATTGGTGACGTGCAGGAATACAAATAATATTATGAAAAAAAAATTATGAAAAAAAAAAAAAAATATATATATACAAGAACACCCCACGCATATATATATATATATATATATATATATATATATATATATATATATATATATACATATACATATGCACACATAACGAAGACTGCACGCATGTATATGCATGTATATCCATGTATATATATATATATATATATATATATATATATATATATATATATATATATGCACACATAATGAAAACTCCACGCATATATATATATATATATATGTATATATATATATATATGTATATATATATGTATATATATATATATATATGCGTAGGAATTGTGTATATGTGCGTGATATATGATGATAGATCGATTTGTTAGTGTATATTTTGAATTTCAAACAAATCATAGTTGATATATCGCATGTTTCTTTAAGAATCTAAAAGAAAATAGATACGCTATTCGACATATCTTTTTTATTAAATTGAATATATTCCGATTTTTTTCCAACGTAACTTTCTTCCCGCGGTTTTAATATTAATGAAGTATCATTTTATTTCTTGATGCAATGATCGTTTAAATATAGACGCATTAAATGTTAGCTCATACACAAGCACGAATATTATCTGCGTCTCTCTCATGCAACCCTTCAATAATTCCGCTTCCTTTTATATAGTTTCCAACTCGATAGGATATGTTTCTATAAAATATTCATTGAAACCAAGATTCTATCTCTCTACTCTTTCTCTTTCACGGGCATGCGCACACACACTGTCAAAGCAAGGTGTCGGACATTAAAAAAACAGAGTTTTTTTTTCATTGGAGGATAGATTTTCGTCCACGAATTAATTGTTGACACGAGCGTTGGAAACATTTTAGAAAGCGTTCACCTGACACTGTTACCTTACCGTCTTAAGGTCTCGCCAAATCAATGTTTTTTTGTTCTTTTTTTCTCTACTTCGCATTTTTTTTGTCTGTCCTTCTCCTGTTACTAGTATTTTCTCTTTTTAAATCGCTTTGATGTCAGTAATGCAAGAGAATTTGTTGGCATTCACATATATATGAATGTGCACATTGTACTTATGAAAGATTATATATATATATATATATATATAAACATATATATATGTGTTTATATATATATAATAATTAAGAATTATATATAATTACTAGGTGTACCCGGCAACGCGTTGCTGTGGCTCAGTTTGTTAAAATGGAACGCATGTGAAAGTAGAGACAAGTTTGATTCTTTTTTTCAAGAGAATGTACAAATTATATATTTTTTTAACAGATGTTAAGAAAATAAACAGAAAAATACTTCCATCATTAATTATGCAGGAAAAAAATAAAATGTTGATTTAGTGTTTCAATATGCTTATAAATTACGATAAAACTTGCTGAGTATGCACTGTTTTACGGTTGTTGTAAAAATCGAACGGATACTGTAGCATAAACGACGGCTTCACCAAGCAAACTACGTGGGGGGAGGGGATTTTTTTTCCAGGACATAGAATTTTCTAATTTTCAAAAATACATTAAGGCGCTTTTTGGGTGGAAAATTTAAAATTAGCTGAAAAAGAAATAAAATAAGAAAAGGAAAGCACACCAAGTTGGAGTAGGGGGGTAATTTATCTGTTTTTTTTTTTACCTGGAACATAGAATTTTCAAATTTTCCGTAAGTAACGCACCGACATTTACCAATTAGAACACCATTTAACATTTTCCGAAGATTTTACTTTGTACATTGGGGGCACGAGCGGGGGGGTGGTGTGTGATGTTCGTGTTCTGTAGTAGCGTATCTGGATATTTACAAAAAAAAATATTTAGGTGGGCACGCGCGTGCCCCAACATCACATTCCCTCCAAAACAAATTAGAGTGGTCGGTGTTCTGTAGTAGCGTATCTGGATATTTACCGAAAAAAAAAAATTACCCCCACCCCAACTTTTAAATTTATTTTAAAATTTTCCGCCAGAGATTGCTACAACGCGCGCTCGCGCGTAGCGTAACCGGAAGCTGCAAAATGGTTGACATTAGTTCGTGGGTTCAGTGGTTAATACTATGCAAACGGTAAATTTGCCCCAAGTTTGACTATCAGATTCGTTTTCAGCGACCTCAATTACCTATACAAAAACAAATTAGAGTGGTCGGCGGTTTGTAGTAGCATATCTGGATATTTACTAATAATTTAGGTGACTGAAATAGGAATCTAATTGAACCTTTAATTTCCTGCATAGTATGCGAGAATTCATTTTTCTTCGAGTTATATCGAATTCATTAATACGGACTTTAGGGACTTTTTTCGTAATGTTACTGTAAAAATTATTTTTTATTGTTACAAATTACGATGCTTTGAAAAAAGCAAAAATAAATTCTTGCGTTTTTTATTTACTACTGAAAACCATAACTTTAGTAAAGGTATTTTTAGTTTAAACAAAATAAAACATTTTCACTAAGAGTTAAATACAAATAATTAATTCATTATATTCTGCGATCATTATTTGAAAAATACTGCAATTTTCATTAAAATTTGTTAATTTCCTGATTTTTGGTGAATTTTTAAGTAAAGGGAGGAGTCAAAATGTGTATACACTTTGAGCGTCGGCATTCATTGTGTGTGTACCTACCAAGCGACCACGTGTGGTTAATTTAAATTAAATTTCAATCACATGATTACATTATCAATAATCATGTAATTAAACCCATTGAAAATTTACCGATATTGTAAACACATTCTGTTTACATTAAGCCTGTAGTGTTTTTTTTTAGTGGTGCAATGTTGTCAACTGAGATTTAAAAAATCCCGCGAGATCAGGGTAAAGAAATGTCCAGAAAATCGCTAGATTTTTTACTTTTATCATCTGAAATTTTCAAAAATCGCTAATTCCCCCCCCCAAAATAAACTCCCTATTTTCACTTCCTGCCATGAAAAAATTATAAATAGAGTATATTCAATATATAAAATGTTCCGTGTTTTCTCGCTATATGTTTCTGGAATTATATTGAAGCGGTTAGCTCCCGTATTTTATCAGCTAGTTTTACGTGTTTTTCAGAGAGGGTATTTTTTTTTGCAGGAAATCAATCATAAACTCAATTTTTTATAATAAAAGTTAAATTGAAATATACTGCAAATTAAAAAATCACAATAATGGTGCAACAGATTTTGAAATTAGAAAAAAACAACAACTTTGTTTTAGAATGTTAAAAGTATTTAGGTTGGTAGATAATTAAATTCTATTGTATTGTTTGTTTTATTAGCTGTGCTTTCTTGCTTTTTACAATTTTCGACTAAATACTTCTAAATTTCGTATTTAAACTAAACTTCGAAGGTTATAAGGCCCCCCACCTTAAATGTACTTGGAAAAATCGATTTTATAGCGAGATTTAAAAATGGTTAGCCGAAAAAAAAGGTGAAAAACAAACCAAATAATCAATAAATAATTGTTACCAAAGGCAATAAATGCTACTTATTTTACTTACATGAATGAATTTATTTTATGTTTTAAAGTATTTTCAAGCGCTTGCGGGTGTGTGGGTTCGAAATATCTCCAGATTTCCCGCTAGATTGTAAACGAAATCTCTAGATCTAGCAGGAAAACCGCTAAATTAGAAACACTGGTCACGTGACAGGAAGCGGAAATAACTAATTGTCCCTAAATGAAAAAAAACGCCTATCGGTACAAAGAAAAATACCTATTTAGCATAGAAAACTTAAGTATAATGTTATAATTATAAAGAAATATATAAAAACACACATGGATATAGTAAACATATTATACCAAAATGTGGAAGCCATCCCAGCAGTGTTTTTTAGACAATCAATTGCGAACGAACCAAAAGTTACATTTTTATATATATAGATTTTAGACGTACAGAAGAAAATTTGTATTGCTTCAGCAATCAGCTATGCATGAAGTTACAATTAACTCTGACCGAAGGATTCCAGGCCGCAACGAAGCTATTAGCGAGGAAATAAACTGCTAGGCCACTGTCAACCGGATCGGAATCGATGAAAATATCAACATATATGAAGTTTATACATTTATCCGACGATCTATCATGATCTAGCGTGAGTTATATATATATATATATATATATATATATATATATATATATATATATATATATATATATATATATATATAACTCTCTCTCTTTATATATATATATATATATATATATATATATATATATATATATATATATATATATATATATATATATATATAAATGTAACTCTTGGTTCGTTCGTAATTAATAGTCTAAATATCTAAATAAATTTTTGCTTCGACATTTTGGTATAATGAGTTTACTGTAACCATGCGTGTTTTTATATATATCTTTTTAATTATAGCATTATACTTAAGTTTTCTATATTAAATAGGTGGTTTTCTTTGTACTGATAGATCATTTTTTTATAATGTTCAATTATTTATCACCGCTTGCCATCACGTGACCAGTGTTTCGAATTTAGCGGGTTTCCCGTTAGATCTGGAGATTTCGTTTGCAATCTAGCGGGGAATTCTAGAAAATCTGGAGATATTTCGCACCCACACACCCGCAATTTTCGATTCAAAAATAAAGAAAAACGCTTGAAAATACGTTAAAACAGAAATAAAATCGAAGTAAAAAAAAAGTAGCATTCATTGCCTTTGGTAACAATTATTTATTGATTATTTGTTTTGTTTTTCACCTTTTTTTCGGCTAACCATTCTTAAATCTCGCTATAAAATCGATTTTTCCAAGTACATTTTAGGGGGGGGGCATTCCAACTTCTGTAGTTTAGTTAAAATACGATCTAAGCAACCTCCCCTTAGTCAAAAATTCTAAAAAGCAAGAAAGCACAGCAAAAAAAAATACTCAGACTAAACACAGTGGAATGTAATTATCTACCAACCTAAATACTTTTAATATGCTAAAACAAATGTTTTTTTTTTTTTTTTTTTTTAATTTTTTTAATTTCCAAATATGTTGTTCAAAGCAAATTTTACACACTGAATAATAAAAATAATAATAAACAAATGGCCGCTTATCTGCCTAAGGAGTAATTTCTCAAAAGTCGTAAACAAATGACTAGGTGTATCAGAATTTTTGTATGAATTTTTGACACCCCTAACACGAAACTGCGAATAAAATATTTTAAAAAAAAACTCGTAATTTCTCTTTTAAAAGTGGGTTGTTTATTTACTTTATGGATTATACTTTCAAAATAAAATATTAAAGTTGTATAAAAAGTACCTATTAACAATGCCTCCACACGGGACAGAGTTAGACACCAGGTTCGTTTATTAACGTGGAGAAAAGGTACACAAATAAAAATTGTCTCAGTCGTGAAGGATTTCTCCTCCATTGACAGAGAACGAGAAATGGAAGTGCCGCATCTGAAGAACATATACTGCACTTTCATCTTGGCCAAAGTAGCCATAGAAATATTTTTTTTAAAACAATAATGAAATTAATTGAATTTTACGAGCTCAGTATTTTCAATTTTTAAACTTTAAAAATCTATCAAAATTTTTCTATTGATTCAATTTTTACGATATTTTCAGGGGCAATGTGAAAATTTATGCTTTTTCCAATTAATTGAATATACTATTTTAGACAAACGTTTTCCTTTTTATTCAAGGCCCCCTATTTCCAAATGTCTATTAAAAAGTAAATTTACACACCAAAGTGTTATGTATCACAAATTGAAGATGAAATATCAATACATAATATATTCAAATTTAAAGATAGTGTTTTTTAAGAAATTTACCTGTAAAGTCCGAGGTTTAAAACCTTTTTTTTTAAACCACGTTGTTGTTGTTTTTTTTTTAATGAAACCTTTTGTTTTTTTGTTTTTTTTGTTTTTTTTTAATGAAACCTTGATTCTTGCTCCTTTAATTGAAACAGAAATATTTTTCGAGGTGTTATAAGCTTGGAAAATGGGGTGGAATTATTAATTTTTTTTCACAAAATTTCTGATACACCTAATAAATGACTTATCTACCACTAACCCTAAGTTCGAGTTGCACTCCCAAATTTAAAGTTAGTTATAGTCATAGATTTTTTATACAATTTTCAAAGAGTGAAGTTCCCAATGGTTAAACGACATGCAACCAGTTAATTGTTGGAAAAACAACTTTTAATAAAAGTAATGAAATAAAAATAACTTAACCACTGTTTCAGCACGTATAAAAGATACTTGAATGTTACTGCATTTGGTATCAGGTATTTTTGTTATTTTTTACAATTTCTCGAATATTAATTATTTTACACAAATGATTGTGTTGTTCCTACTTACTTGCCCCCCAAGAGCTGTCATTCATGATTTTACTTATTTTTACTAATTTTTAGACGTTTATTTTATTTAATTGTCAGCATGAACAAACTTTTTAAGATGCAGCATATGCTAACATTTCAGCGAAGTTTACTGTATTTATTTTTAGCAAACATTAATAACAAAACTTGCCCACTTTATTTATTTTTTGCATAATTAATGATGGAAGTATGTTTTCTCTTTTTCTTAACATCTGTTGAAAAAAATAATTTGTACAGTCCCATGAAATAAAATCAAACTTTTCTCTACATTCACCTTACTATTTACAATGATCATATAAAGTGTTCATCTGTTCTTTTTATAATAAAAATTCCGTTTTAAAAAAGAAATGTTTATTGCCAAATTTCTTTTTAAAAAAAGTGCAAGATTTCCTGAAAAAAACAACAAAAAAACTTTCACCTAACAATTTATGGTAAAAAATTAATTTTTTGGGGGGGAACAACTTATTGATAAAAAAATTGCAAAAAATAATAAAAGTTTTGCAGCATATTTTGTGATGTCATCAGTGTATTTTGTTAAAATTCATGTTTCGTGTGAAACAAATTCATATTATTAGTGTATAAAAGAAATTTTGTATTTTTTGTTTGTGAGAGAATTCGTTCCCTATGCACTCCTAAACGGCTGGGCCGATTAAAAGAAATTCACACAAATAAAATATATGAGCGCAGCAGTGTTTTTAGTAAGGAATTCCATTTGATAAGTATCGATAATGAAAAACACATGAAAGAAAGAAACATGCGAGTTTGATTAAAGTTCACGACTTATAAAGAATAACATAACAAGTGAATTTGATGAGGTTTTATTACCGTACATGCAGAAAGTCGTAGGATATAAATCAACAGTAGGTTTATTATATGACAGGAGCATATAGAAATGAACGTTTCTGTTCATAGCACAATTTAGCCTTTTTATTTTACATTTGAATTCAATATTTAAACTAGCAAGGTCCTCTGGCGTTTCCTGATCGTAGAACACGCTTAAATATTATATTTGTATTTGTAGATTTCGTATTTATCATATAAAGTGAGTTCTCTATCGAGCATTTTATATTATATTGTACTAAATGTGTAGCCATGGTTTCTAAAGTAAAGACAAATATAATTGGGTGTCATCAGCTCGAATGGAAACCGAAACCTATATTGATAACAGGCATCATTAAAAATTCATGGTGACCATTAAAAAAGAAAAAAAGTAGAGAAGAAGGTAACAGGAGAAAAAAGGTAAAAAATGGAAAAGTGGATATAGGATAAACAGATAAAAAGTACAGAGATGCATATGAAAATATGTATAAAAGGGTAGTATATATGTGCATATATATATATATATATATATATATATATATATATATATATATATATATATATATATACATATATATATATATATATATATATATATATATATATATATATATATATATATATATATGTATTACTATGTTTTTGGAGGGCACAATTCAAGCACGGGCGGACAGACGACAGACGGTCCACATATTTTTATAATTATATAGATTCAAGCTATATCGACGCACAAGTAAAAAGGCCAGGCATATAAAACCAGCTGTAATGTCTTGAATATAACAGATGCGCGTTTTAAATGAATGCTTCTCTTTAAAGCACTATTGTACCATAATAGTTTACTTGTGTATGTTAAGCCATAATTCAAGCCATTAGATGAAACGCGTTCATAAAATCAACAGCAGATTCTCAAGAGTGCAACGTAAACTAAAAGGCATGGAGGCACGGTGATGAGTGCTGAACTGGAAAATGCAATCAATCGATTTGAGTGAAAAAAAACGTTGATTTCATAAATTTCGAAAAGTGATATTTTCCTTCTCTGTGTGAAAGCGTCTTTGCTCAAACTCCTTCGTCAATTTTTGTCTACAGTCTAAATGCATAATATTTAGGCGATAAAGACGTGTTGAAATTATCTATTTGATTTTTACCCGATACGACTATCTGCTAAGTGGTTATAATTGAAAACAATGGAACTTGGTAAAGGCAAGTCGGCTAAGAGTGTATCTCCTACGTATAGCTAAATATACATTCCTATGTTTTAGTCGTTAATTTGTAAAGTTTTGATATATATCTGCCGTTGGCTCAGATGATAAAGAACAACTCTGGGGGGCTAAATGTTTTGCTTTTGACGTCCGTTGATGTCACATAGATCATTTTCTTTAACTACCAGTCTGTAATGAAGCGCAATAACAAAATTTTAATATCATTAAAATTTTGTTTAGTAATTGTTTTTTTACGGCATATCAACCTTTTCAGGTTATTTGTTTTTCCCCCAGTCGGTTTCTATTAAACCCTAATTGGGACTCTAACAGGTAAACAACTCCGGGTCGGAATGGACCTGGGAGCAATGGCAATGAAAGTGTTGTTCCACACTCCCTAAAGCCCGCAAGCCGGGGTCTCACCATCGGATATAGTTTAAGGTCATATCCAGGACATAATATCATTAAAAACCTTTAAATGTATTCCCTTTTATCGTTCCATTCATAAATTTGTCAATTGTCTATCTGCTTGTATTCTATTAACTAGCAAGCACTCGCGCGTTGTCCGGTCGTAAAATAAGGAAGTTCTCATATCTCACGACCGCGCATGCGCAGTCGTAAGCAGTTGACAAACATAAACATCTGACAATTACCACATACACATTTTTCGATTTTCTTCGTTTGGCAGCTCTTTTTCTGGATGAAAATCGAATGAAAATATTCCGCATCTAAATACCCTATATACCAAATTTCAAATCTGTAGATCAAAAACACGTTGAGTATATAGGTTGAGAATTGTCCTCACACACACGTACACACATTCTCACTTTCATAGATATACGTGCAAGCGCGTCTACGTTGACTGGTCTTGAAATACGCGTAAATAATATATTTATTTAATACAGAAACTGGTATTTGTGCATGTAATTATTATGTTTTTTCTAAACCGTTCACTTCTCGTAAGTAAAATAAAGAAAAATACTCGATCTGAGATTGAAACCTTAACCTAAATTAATTACGATGACCATCAAAGCAGCGTGACAGCATCTTTAATAGGTGCGTGTAAACTACTGCTTCTTAACATAAATAATCTGTATTATGAACTATTTACGCATTAACATTCGTTAACCAGTTAACAAAGTGTAAAATCCGATGACTTTCGCGTATCAATTAAAAAAAACTTAACATAAATAATGAAAATTATACAATAATAAATAATGAAAATAGTGAAATAACAAATAATCAAAATAATGAAATGATTAATAAATAATTAATAATGAAAACAATAAAATAATAAATAATGAAAATAATGAAATTATAAATAAATAATAAATAATGAAAATAATAAAAAACAAATAATAAAAATAATTAAATAATGAATAAATAATAAATAATAAAATTAATGAAATAATAAATACATAAAAAATAATAAAAATAATGAAAAAATAAATAAATAATAACTATTAAAAATAATGACACAATAAATAAATAAATAATAAATAATGAAAATAATAAAATAACAAATAAATAATAAAAATAATGAAATTATAAATAAAAAATAAATAATTAAAATAATGAAATAATGAAAATAGTGACATAACAAATAATGAAATAACAAATAATGAAAGAACAAATAATGAAAATAATGAAATAACAAATAATGACAATAATGAAATAATAAATAAATAATAAATAATGAAAATAATGAAAAAATAAATAAATAATAAATAATGAAAATAATGAAATAATAAATAAATAACACATAATGAAAATAATGAAATAACAAATAATCAAAATAATTAAATGAGTAATAACAAATTAATAATGAAAACAATGAAATAATAAATATTGAAAATAATGAAATAATAAATAAATAATAAATGCTGAAAATAATGAAATAATTAATAATAAATAATGAAAATAATGAAATTATAAATAAATAATACATAATGAAAATAATGAAATTATAAATAAATAATAAATAATGAAAATAATGAAATAACAAATAATCAAAATAATTAAATGATGAATACATTTTTAATAATGAAAACAATGAAATAATACATAATGAAAATAATGAAACATTAAATAAATAATAAATAATGAAACTAATGAAATAATAAATAAATAATAAATAATGAAACTAATGAAATAATAAATAAATAAAAAATAATGAAATTATAAATAAATAATAAATAATGAAAATAATGACATTATAAATGAATAATAAATAATGAAAATAATGAAATAATCCATAAATAATAAATAATGAAAATAATGAAATAATAAATAAATAATAAAGAAGGAAAATAATGAAATTACAAATAAATAATAAATAATGAAAATAATTAAATAATAAATAAATAATAAATAATGAAAAAAATGAAATAACAAATAAATAATTAATAATGAACATAATGACATAATAAATATTTAATAAATAATGAACATAATGAAATTATAAATAAATAATAATTAATGAAAATAATGAAATAATAAATAAATAATAATCATGAAAATAATTAAATTATTAATAAATAACAAATAATGAAAATAATGAAATCTTAAATAAATAATAAATAATGAAAATAATGAAATAATAAATACATAATTAAAAATGTCAATAATGAAAAATTAAATAAATAATAAATAATGAAAATAATGAAATAATAAATACATAATTAATAATGGAAATAATGTAATTATAAATATATAATAAATGATGAAAATAATAAAATAATAAATACATAATTAAAAATGAAAATAATGAAATAATAAATAAATAATAAATAATGAAAATAATTAAATAATAAATAAATGATAACTAATGAAAATAATGAAATAATAAATAAATAATAAATAATAAAAATAATGAAATCACAAATAATAAAAATAATTAAAATATTAATAAATAATTAATAATGTAACCAATGAAATCATTAATAATGAAAAATATGAAATAATAAATAAATAATAAATAATTAAAATAATGAAATAATAAATAAATAATAAATAATGAAAATAATGAAATAATCCATAAATAATAAAAAATGAAAATAATGAAATAATAAATAAATAATAAAGAAGGAAAATAATGAAATTACAAATAAATAATAAATAATGAAAATAATGAAATAATAAATAAATAATAAATAATGAAAAAAATGAAATAACAAATAAATAATTAATAATGAAAATAATGAAATAATAAATATTCAATAAATAATGAACATAATGAAATTATAAATAAATAATAATTAATTAAAATAATGAAATAATAAATAAATAATAATCATGAAAATAATTAAATTATTAATACATAACAAATAATGAAAATAATGAAATCATAAATAAATAATAAATAATGAAAATAATGAAATAATAAATACATAATTAAAAATGTCAATAATGAAATAATAAAAAAATAATAAATAATGAAAATAATAAAATAATAAATACATAATTAATAATGGAAATAATGTAATTATAAATAAATAATAAATGATGAAAATAATAAAATAATAAATACATAATTAAAAATGAAAATAATGAAATAATAAATAAATAATAAATAATGAAAATAATTAAATAATAAATAAATGATAACTAATGAAAATAATTAAATAATAAATAAATAATAAATAATAAAAATAATGAAATCACAAATAATCAAAATAATTAAAATATTAATAAATAATTAATAATGTAAACAATGAAATAATTAATAATGACAAATATGAAATAATAAATAAATAATAAATAATTAAAATAATGAAATAATAAATAAATAATAAATAATGAAAATAAGTAAATAATAAATAAATAACAAATAATGAAAATAATGAAATAATAAATAAATTATAAATAATGAAAATAATGAAATCATAAAGAAATAACAAATAATGAAAATAATGCAATAATAAATAAATAACAAATAATGAAAATAATGAAATAATAAATAAATAATAAAGAACGAAAATAATGAAATATTAAATACATAATTTATAATGAAAATAATGAAATAATAAATAAATAATAAATAATGAAAATAATAAATAATAAATAAATAATAAATTATGAAAATAATGAAACAAAAAATACATAATTAAAAATGAAAATAATGAAATAATAAATAAATAATAAATAATGAAAATAATGAAATAATAAATCAATAATAAATAATGAAAATAATGAAATAATAAATAAATAACAAAAAATAAAAATAATGAAATAATAAATAAATAACAAATAATGAAAATAATGAAATAATAAATAAATAATAAATAACGAAAATAATGAAATATTTAATACATAATTAATAATGAAAATAATGAAATAATTAATAAATAATAAATAATGAAAATAATAAATAATAAATAAATAATAAATTATGAAAATAATGAAATAATAAATAAATAACAAATAATGAAAATAATGAAATAATAAATAAATAATAAATAATGAAAATAATGAAATAATAAATAAATAACACAAGAAATAATAAATAAATAACAATGAAATAATTCATAATGAAAATAATGAATCATAAATAAATAATAAATTATGAAAATAATGAAATAACAAATAATCAAAATAATTAAAATATTAATAAATAATTAATAATGTAAACTATAACATAATTAATAATGAAAAATACGAAATAATAAATAAATAATAAATAATGAAAATAATGAAATAATAAATAAATAATAAATAATGAAAATAATGGAATAATAAATAAATAATAAATAATGAAAATAATGAAATTATAAATAAATAATAAATAATTAAAATAATGAAATAATAAATAAATAATAAATAATTAGAATAATGGAATAATAAATAATGAAAATAATCAAATAATTAAAAAAAAAATTAACATAAATAATCTGTATTATGAACTATTTACGCATGCGCCTGCGTTAACCAGTTAGCAAAGAGTAAAAATCCGACGACCTTCGCGTACCAATTAAAAAAAAAATAACCGGCCAGTAGCCGTTTCTTCCAGGTAAAAACGGATCAAACCGTTTTCCATATGCCTGAATAACCTATATACCAAATTTCAAATCTGTAATTAAAAATTCCGATGAGTATATGTTATAAGTGACCTCACACACATTTTGACTTCTATAGAGATATATAGACTTGATATCAGTTTCGTATCTTACTATCCCCTTTCTCTTGCATATAGAATGTCATAGCATGAGAGCTGTCATCTGTTAATAGCTTTACTCAACCATTTTCACACGTTTTCATTTAAACTACTTCTAAAACATTTCTAAATAAGATTTGTTGACTATTCTCATCCTGTTTCTACCCTTTCATCTCGTCTTGCCTTTTTTATTTCTCATCATTTTGCTAGTCATGAAATAATAAATAAATAATAAATAATGAAAATAATGAAATAATAAATAAATAATAAATAATGAAAATAATGAAATAATAAATAAATAATAAATAATGAAAATAATGAAATAATAAATAAATAATAATCATGAAAATAATTAGATTATTAATAAATAACAAATAATGAAAATAATGAAATCATAAATAAACAATAAATAATAAAAATAATGAAATCACAAAAAATCAAAATAATTAACATATTAATAAATAATTAATAATGTAAACAATGAAATAATTAATAATGAAAAATATGAAATAATAAATAAATAATAAATAATTAAAATAATGAAATAATAAAAAAATAATAAATAATGAAAATAAGTAAATAATAAATAAATAACAAATAATGAAAATAATGAAATAATAAATAAATTATAAATAATGAAAATAATGAAATCATAAAGAAATAACAAATAATGAAAATAATGAAATAATAAATAAATAACAAATAATGAAAATAATGAAATAATAAATAAATAATAAAGAACGAAAATAATGAAATATTAAATACATAATTTATAATGAAAATAATGAAATAATAAATAAATAATAAATAATGACAATAATAAATAATAAATAAATAATAAATTATGAAAATAATGAAAAAATAAATACATAATTAAAAATGAAAATAATGAAATAATAAATAAATAATAAATAATGAAAATAATGAAATAATAAATAAATAATAAATAATGAAAGTAATGAAATAATAAATAAATAACAAATAATAAAAATAATGAAATAATAAATAAATAACAAATAATGAAAATAATGAAATAATAAATAAATAATAAATAATGAAAATAATGAAATAATAAATAAATAACACATGAAATAATAAATAAATAACAATGAAATAATTCATAATGAAAATAATGAATCATAAATAAATAATAAATTATGAAAATAATGAAATAACAAATAATCAAAATAATTAAAATATTAATAAATAATTAATAATGTAAACTATAACATAATTAATAATGAAAAATACGAAATAAAAAATAAATAATAAATAATGAAAATAATGAAATAATAAATAAATAATAAATAATGAAAATAATGGAATAATAAATAAATAATAAATAATGAAAATAATGAAATAATAAATAAATAATAAATAATTAAAATAATGAAATAATAAATAAATAATAAATAATTAGAATAATGGAATAATAAATAATGAAAATAATCAAATAATTAAAAAAAAAATTAACATAAATAATCTGTATTATTAACTATTTACGCATGCGCCTGCGTTAACCAGTTAGCAAAAAGTAAAAATCCGACGACCTTCGCGTACCAATTAAAAAAAAAATAACCGGCCAGTAGCCGTTTCTTCCAGGTAAAAACGGATCAAACCGTTTTCCATATGCCTGAATAACCTATATACCAAATTTCAAATCTGTAATTAAAAATTCCGATGAGTATATGTTATAAGTGACCTCACACACATTTTGACTTCTATAGAGATATATAGACTTGATATCAGTTTCGTATCTTACTATCCCCTTTCTCTTGCATATAAAATGTCATAGCATGAGAGCTGTCATCTGTTAATAGCTTTACTCAACCATTTTCACACGTTTTCATTTAAACTACTTCTAAAACATTTCTAAATAAGATTTGTTGACTATTCTCATCCTGTTTCTACCCTTTCATCTCGTCTTGCCTTTTTTATTTCTCATCATTTTGCTAGTCATGAAATAATAAATAAATAATAAATAATGAAAATAATGAAATAATTAATAAATAATAAATAATGAAAATAATGAAATAATAAATAAATAATAAATAATGAAAATAATGAAATAATAAATAAATAATAATCATGAAAATAATTAGATTATTAATAAATAACAAATAATGAAAATAATGAAATCATAAAAAAACAATAAATAATAAAAATAATGAAATCACAAAAAATCAAAATAATTAACATATTAATAAATAATTAATAATGTAAACAATGAAATAATTAATAATGAAAAATATGAAATAATAAATAAATAATAAATAATTAAAATAATGAAATAATAAATAAATAATAAATAATGAAAATAAGTAAATAATAAATAAATAACAAATAATGAAAATAATGAAATAATAAATAAATTATAAATAATGAAAATAATGAAATCATAAAGAAATAACAAATAATGAAAATAATGAAATACTAAATAAATAACAAATAATGAAAATAATGAAATAATAAATAAATAATAAATAACGAAAATAATGAAATATTAAATACATAATTTATAATGAAAATAATGAAATAATAAATAAATAATAAATAATGAAAATAATAAATAATAAATAAATAATAAATTATGAAAATAATGAAATAATAAATACATAATAAAAATTAAAATAATGAAATAATAAATAAATAATAAATAATGAAAATAATGAAATAATAAATAAATAATAAATAATGAAAATAATGAAATAATAAATAAATAACAAATAATAAAAATAATGAAATAATAAATAAATAACAAATAATGAAAATAATGAAATAATAAATAAATAATAAATAACGAAAATAATTAAATAAAAAATAAATAATAAATAATTAAAATAATGAAATAATAAATAAATAATAAATAATTAAAATAATTGAATAATAAATAATGAAAATAATCAAATAATTAAAAAAAAAACTTAACATAAATAATCTGTATTATGAACTATTTACGCATGCGCCTGCGTTAACCAGTTAGCAAAGAGTAAAAATCCGACGACCTTCGCGTACCAATTAAAAAAAAATAACCGGCCAGTAGCCGTTTCTTCCAGGTAAAAACGGATCAAACCGTTTTCCATATGCCTGAATAACCTATATACCAAATTTCAAATCTGTAATTAAAAATTCCGATGAGTATATGTTATAAGTGACCTCACACACATTTTGACTTCTATAGAGATATATAGACTTGATATCAGTTTCGTATCTTACTATCCCCTTTCTCTTGCATATAGAATGTCATAGCATGAGAGCTGTCATCAGTTAATAGCTTTACTCAACCATTTTCACACGTTTTCATTTAAACTACTTCTAAAACATTTCTAAATAAGATTTGTTGACTATTCTCATCCTGTTTCTACCCTTTCATCTCGTCTTACCTTTTTTTATTTCTCATCATTTTGCTAGTCATGAAATAATAAATAAATAATAAATAATGAAAATAATGAAATAATAAATAAATAATAAATAATGAAAATAATGAAATAATAAATAAATAATAATCATGAAAATAATTAGATTATTAATAAATAACAAATAATGAAAATAATGAAATCATAAATAAATAATAAATAGTGAAAATAATGAAATAATAAATACATAATTAAAAATGTCAATAATGAAATAATAAATACATAACAAATAATCAAAATAATGAAATAATACATACATAATTAATAATGGAAATAATGTAATTATACACAAATATTAAATGATAAAAATAATAAAAAAATAAATACATAATTAAAAATGAAAATAATGAAATAATAAATAAATAAAAAATAATGAAAATAATGAAATAATAAATATATAAAAAATAATGAAAATAATGAAATAAGAAATACATAATTAAAAATTAAAACAATGAAATAATAAATACATAATAAATAATGAAAATAATGAAATAATAAATACATAATACTTAATGGAACTAATGTAATTATAAATAAATAATAAATGATGAAAAAAATAAAATAATAAATACATAATTAAAAATGAAAATAATGAAATAATAATAAATAATAAATAAGGAAAATAATTTAATAATAAATAAATAATAAATAATGAAAATAATGAAATAATAAATACATAATTAAAAATGAAAATAATGAAATAATAAATAAATAATAAATAATGAAAATAATTAAATAATAAATAAATAATAAATAATGAAAATAATGAAATAATAAATAAATAATAAATAATGAAAATAATGAAATAATAAATAAATGATAACTAATGAAAATAATGAAATAATAAATAAATAATAAATAATAAAAATAATGAAATCACAACAAAGCAAAATAATTAAAATATTAATAAATAATTAATAATGTAAACAATGAAATAATTAATAATGAAAAATATGAAATAATAAATAAATAATAAATAATTAAAATAATGAAATAATAAATAAATAATAAATAATGACAATAAGTAAATAATAAATAAATAACAAATAATGAAAATAATGAAATAATAAATAAATTATAAATAAGGAAAATCATGAAATCATTAAGAAATGACAAACAATGAAAATAATGAAATAATAAATAAATAACAAATAATGAAAATAATGAAATAATAAATAAATAATAAATAACGAAAATAATGAAATATTAAATACATAATTAATAATGAAAATAATGAAATAATAAATAAATAATAAATAATGAAAATAATAAATATTAAATAAATAATAAATTATGAAAATAATGAAATAATAAATACATAATTAAAAATCAAAATAATGAAATTATAAATAATAAATAATGAAAATAATGAAATAATAAATAAATAATAAATAATGAAAATAATGAAATAATAAATAAATAACAAATAATAAAAATAATGAAATAATAAATAAATAATAAATAACGAAAATAATGAAATATTTAATACATAATTAATAATGAAAATAATGAAATAATTAATAAATAATAAATAATGAAAATAATAAATAATAAATAAATAATAAATTATGAAAATAATGAAATAATAAATAAATAACAAATAATGAAAATAATGAAATAATAAATAAATAATAAATAATGAAAATAGTGAAATAATAAATAAATAACACATGAAATAATAAATAAATAACAATGAAATAATTCATAATGAAAATAATGAAATCATAAATAAATAATAAATTATGAAAATAATGAAACAACAAATAATCAAAATAATTAAAATATTAATAAATAATTAATAATGTAAACAATAACATAATTAATAATGAAAAATACGAAATAATAAATAAATAATAAATAATTAAAATAATGAAATAATAATAAAATAATAAATAATTAAAATAATGAAATAATAAATAAATAATAAATAATGAAAATAATGGAATAATAAATAAATAATAAATAATGAAACTAATGAAATAATAAATAAATAATAAATAATTAAAATAATGAAATAATAAATAAATAATAAATAATTAGAATAATGGAATAATAAATAATGAAAATAATCAAATAATTAAAAAAAATTAACATAAATAATCTGTATTATGAACTATTTACGCATGCGCCTGCGTTAACCAGTTAGCAAAGAGTAAAAATCCGACGACCTTCGCGTACCAATTAAAAAAAAATAACCGGCCAGTAGCCGTTTCTTCCAGGTAAAAACGGATCAAACCGTTTTCCATATGCCTGAATAACCTATATACCAAATTTCAAATCTGTAATTAAAAATTCCGATGAGTATATGTTATAAGTGACCTCACACACATTTTGACTTCTATAGAGATATATAGACTTGATATCAGTTTCGTATCTTACTATCCCCTTTCTCTTGCATATAGAATGTCATAGCATGAGAGCTGTCATCTGTTAATAGCTTTACTCAACCATTTTCACACGTTTTCATTTAAACTACTTCTAAAACATTTCTAAATAAGATTTGTTGACTATTCTCATCCTGTTTCTACCCTTTCATCTCGTCTTGCCTTTTTTATTTCTCATCATTTTGCTAGTCATGAAATAATAAATAAATAATAAATAATGAAAATAATGAAATAATAAATAAATAATAAATAATGAAAATAATGAAATAATAAATAAATAACAAATAATGAAAATAATGAAAATACAAATAATCAAAATAATTAAATGAGTAATAAATAATTAATCATGAAAACAATGAAATAATAAATATTGAAAATAATGAAATAATAAATAAATAATAAATGCTGAAAATAATGAAATAATAAATAATAAATAATGAAAATAATGAAATTATAAATAAATAATACATAATGAAAATAATGAAATTATAAATAAATAATAAATAATGAAAATAATGAAATAACAAATAATCAAAATAATTAAATGATGAATACATTTTTAATAATGAAAACAATGAAATAATACATAATGAAAATAATGAAACATTAAATAAATAATAAATAATGAAACTAATGAAATAATAAATAAATAATAAATAATGAAACTAATGAAATAATAAATAAATAAAAAATAATGAAAATAATGAAATTATAAATAAATAATAAATAATGAAAATAATGAAATTATAACTGAATAATAAATAATGAAAATAATGAAATAATAAATAAATAATAAATAATGAAAATAATGAAATAATAAATAAATAATAAAGAAGGAAAATAATGAAATTTTAAATAAATAATAAATAATGAAAATAATGAAATAATAAATAAATAATAAATAATGAAAAAAATGAAATAATAAATAAATAATTAATAATGAAAATAATGAAATAATAAATATTTAATAAATAATGAACATAATGAAATTATAAATAAATAATAATTAATGAAAATAATTAAATAATAAATAAATAATAATCATGAAAATAATTAAATTATTAATAGATAACAAATAATGAAAATAATGAAATCATAAATAAATAATAAATAATGAAAATAATGAAATAATAAATACATAATTAAAAATGTCAATAATGAAATAATAAATACATAATAAATAATGAAAATAATGAAATAATAAATACATAATTAATAATGGAAATAATGTAATTATAAATAAATAATAAATGATGAAAATAATAAAATAATAAATACATAATTAAAAATGAAAATAATGAAATAATAAATAAATAATAAATAATGAAAATAATTAAATAATAAATAAATAATAAATAATGAAAATAATGAAATAATAAATAAATAATAAATAATGAAAATAATGAAATAATAAATAAATGATAACTAATGAAAATAATGAAATAATAAATAAATAATAAATAATAAAAATAATGAAATCACAAATAATCAAAATAATTAAAATATTAATAAATAATTAATAATGTAAACAATGAAATATTTAATAATGAAAAATATGAAATAATAAATAAATAATAAATAATTAAAATAATTAAATAATAAATAAATAATAAATAATGAAAATAAGTAAATAATAAATAAATAACAAATAATGAAAATAATGAAATAATAAATAAATTATAAATAATGAAAATAATGAAATCATAAAGAAATAACAAATAATGAAAATAATGAAATAATAAATAAATAACAAATAATGAAAATAATGAAATAATAAATAAATATTAAATAACGAAAATAATGAAATATTAAATACATAATTAATAATGAAAATAATGAAATAATAAATAAATAATAAATAATGAAAATAATAAATAATAAATAAATAATAAATTATGAAAATAATGAAATAATAAATACATAATTAAAAATGAAAATAATGAAATAATAAATAAATAATAAATAATGAAAATAATGAAATAATAAATAAATAATAAATAATGAAAATAATGAAATAATAAATAAATAACAAATAATAAAAATAATGAAATAATAAATAAATAGCAAATAATGAAAATAATGAAATAATAAATAAATAATAAATAACGAAAATAATGAAATATTTAATACATAATTAATAATGAAAATAATGAAATAATTAATAAATAATAAATAATGAAAATAATAAATAATAAATAAATAATACATTATGAAAATAATGAAATAATTAATAAATAACAAATAATGAAAATAATGAAATAATAAATAAATAATAAATAATGAAAATAATGAAATAATAAATAACACATGAAATAATAAATAAATAACAATGAAATAATTCATAATGAAAAACATGAAATCATAAATAAATAATAAATTATGAAAATAATGAAATAACAAATAATCAAAATAATTAAAATAGTAATAAATAATTAATAATGTAAACAATAACATAATTAATAATGAAAAATACGAAATAATAAATAAATAATAAATAATTAAAATAATGAAATAATAAATAAATAATAAATAATTAAAATAATGAAATAATAAATAAATAATTAATAATGAAAATAATGGAATAATAAATAAATAATAAATAATTAAAATAATGAAATAATAAATAAATAATAAATAATTAAAATAATGAAATAATAAATAAATAATAAATAATTAAAATAATGAAATAATAAATAAATAATAAATAATGAAAATAATGGAATAATAAATAATGAAAATAATCAAATAATTAAAAAAAAAACTTAACATAAATAATCTGTATTATGAACTATTTACGCATGCGCCTGCGTTAACCAGTTAGCAAAGAGTAAAAATCCGACGACCTTCGCGTACCAATTAAAAAAAATAACCGGCCAGTAGCCGTTTCTTCCAGGTAAAAACGGATCAAACCGTTTTCCATATGCCTGAATAACCTATATACCAAATTTCAAATCTGTAATTAAAAATTCCGATGAGTATATGTTATAAGTGACCTCACACACATTTTGACTTCTATAGAGATATATAGACTTGATATCAGTTTCGTATCTTACTATCCCCTTTCTCTTGCATATAAAATGTCATAGCATGAGAGCTGTCATCTGTTAATAGCTTTACTCAACCATTTTCACACGTTTTCATTTAAACTACTTCTAAAACATTTCTAAATAAGATTTGTTGACTATTCTCATCCTGTTTCTACCCTTTCATCTCGTCTTGCCTTTTTTTATTTCTCATCATTTTGCTAGTAACTCATATTCTGTCTTGTATTTTCTTTGATTTTCTTTTCTATTTTTCATCTTTTTTCTTTGAAGAATGTTCACTTTCCTTACTTGAATTAGTCTAGACAACTTTTTTAGAACGAATTTTTTTTTTCTGTTTGCGTCTTCATATTCTTTTAGAACTCATCATATTCCTTGTGAGGCAGATTAAAAGATACCTTTACATTTATTTGGCTCTGGAGATCTTCAATTTTGTCATCTTTAGCTGTCTTTTGAAATGAATGCTGCTGCTTAAATGTTGCATAGATCCCTTTAATGGTGTTTTGTGCAACTGGATTTTCATAACCTGGATAGTGCATATACATGTTTGCTCAATTTTTGCAAAGTATCGCTGAATTTTCTTTTCCTGCTAACTATTTGTTGTCTGGGAATGAATGTAACACTCTTCAATTGTCTGAAGTACCTTTCTACGAGATTTTTTTGGAGCCTTTTCATACCCCTGATCTTCGGCCTAGATTTCGTGATCGGCAATTGAAACGTACTGGATGACTACTTAGCTTCCCGAACATCTTTTGAGAGCTCACTATGCTGACTGTCCAAAGTTTTGACTGAACATTAAATTTTATCTTTATTTTTTATTTTATTTTTTTAATATTCTTTAATTCTTATTTTAGTATTACCTACAATTTTCTTATATATTTCTCTCTATGTGATTTTACATAAGTTTTGTCATATTTTCCATATATATTAATTATTTACTATTAATGCAAACTTTATTTACCTAATGTATATATTTTATTTGTATTTCTAGATTATTTTTATTGCCTTTTTCTCTTTGATATGAAGCATTACGCTTCAGTAACAAATTGATAAAATAGTTTCTTTTTTGTATTTTGCATGATCTTCTTTGTTTATTACGCATTTAAACTGAAAAGTTTCGTGAATTATTCATTATATATACATATATATATGTATATAAAGTTGTCTCTTATGTATGTATATAATAAATTGTTACTTATATATATATACACACTAATATTTTTTAATTATAATATAAAAACAAATGTTCTTTACACATATATAATAAATTGTTCATTATATATATATAATAAACTGTTCATTATATATATATATATATATATATATATATATATATATATATATATATAAAGTTTGTATTTGAAATGTCGTTACTTTCAATGTATACCGTTTTCTTTTAACGGGTCCAGATTGTTATTTTAAACCCAGCCGCCGTTAATTTTGAGTTAAGCTCAATGTGTCTATTAAATAGGCGCATAGCATATATAGAGCAAAATTTTGTTGAAAATTCAAAGACCACGTTTTCTTTTTTATAACTTCGTTTATTTCCTGGATTACATAACACCAAAAGATGAAGGAAGTGAGGAAGCAGGGCTTTGGAAATCCTTTTACCTTAATACGATGTCCAACATGTTAAAAATATACGTTTTGTTGTAAAAATCTAATGGATAAAGATTTGAAGAAGTTGCTGGTGACAGGATATATTTATGAAAACATTAATCGTAAAATTGGCAACTCATCAATTAAGCAGCTGTAATGGAAAAATCCCGGAAATAAAGAATTTTCAACAAAATTGTGCACTATATATATATATATATATATATATATATATATATATATATATATATATATATATAAATTTCGCAGCCAAACAACGTCGCAGCCCACAAGAGTCATGACAGCCAAAGAACCGGTAGTCCAAGACTCGAGTTTCGCCCTTGTTTGGGCTCGTCAGTAAGACACATCCGAACTCAGGATTCGAAACCCGAGCCTCTTGCATGCAAGGCAAACACTTTACCAACTGAGCAACCTGTGGATTATATAATGTTAGCAATGTGTAAATGTCTGTTTCTGAATGATTAACAATAGGTAACGTCTGTCAAATTTTAGAAGTGTTCGTTAAATGTAGGAATTTGTTTCATTCTGAAGTACGAAAATGTCCGGTTCCAGCCAATCGTAAATACCGAGACATTATCGGGGAGAAGTTTATAATTTTGATTCGGAAATCAGATGGAATATGTTATGCCTATGTATGTAATCTTGCAGCGCCTGTATGTTACGAATGGTGTAATCGCATTGCAGTAGAATAATGCAGAATCGTACCCGGGGACAACTGGTAGCAGTGGTAGGACTAAATATATATAGAGAACAGTAAGTACTACTTCCTCTTATATTCTTATAATGGTGATGGTGATTATCCACCGATAGAATGTAGCATTTTTATATTACAACTGAGTGCGTATGTAACGGCGTGCAAAAGTTATATAAGATGATGAGTTATAGTTTAGACATAAGAAATTTATATGTGGCATGTGCTAATGCAAACCTACGGTAATTTGGTCCAGATGGTTATTTCTGGAATCAATATATTATATATAGTATAAAACTGTTCATTATATACAGAAAAAAATTGATTATATATATATATATATATATATATATATATATATATATACACGCACACAAACGCGCATATATATATGTGTGTGTGTGTGTGTATGTGTGTGTGTATAAAATATATAATGTTCATTATACACCAGCTACTAAGGTGTTACACAGGAAATAAAACAACGTAACTGTTTATCGAGATTACGTTGATATTCGGCTTACACTCAGCAGGTGAGGGGCAGAAGCATAGACGAAAAGCAGTGACTTTCAGATCTACAGTCGAGTTTCTATATAAGCTTATCTACCTTGTCTTAAAGTTTGGTATACAGAGAAACGGCATGTCTGTGGATTAATATATATATATATATATATATATATATATATATATATATATATATATATATTAAATATATTTTTAGTCATCGACATACAGACCTGTTTCGTTGTTTCACAACTCATCAGTGCCGCTAGACTAACACCTATCCCAAGCCGAGGATCGAACCTAGAACCGTCGTGATGACAGTCGGCAGCTCTACCCCCTGACTACGGAATCGGTGGCCGAAATTAATCTGTCCGAATGTCTATTTAAATAAACATCCGTCCGCCACTCGTAGAGGGCTCAAAGTTTGTTTGTGAACAAATCGCGAGCTTCGCATTTTTTCAGCTAAATTAAGTAGCGAGTAAGATAATTTACGATAGTGCTCTACCCAAGAGGGGGCTTTATAAAATATATTTTTAGTCATCGACATACAGACCTGTTTCGTTGTTTCACAACTCATCAGTGCCGCTAGACTAACACCTATCCCTATATATATATATATATATATATATATATATATATATATATGCATACATTTATGTATATATATGCATATATATATACACATACATATATGCATGTATACATATATGTATATATATATACATATATGTATGTATATATGCATGTATACATATATGTATGCATATATATATATTTGTAGTCATCGACATACAGTCCTGTTTCGTTGTATTATAACTCACCAGTGACGCTAGACTAGCACCTCTCCCAAGCCAAGGATCAACGTAGAATCATCGTGTTGATAGGCGGATGTTCTACCACTCGACCACGGAAGCGATGCACGCAAATAACCCGTCCGAATGTCTATTAAACAAACCTCCGTCCGTCACTTGTACAGTAATCAAACAGCTTGTTTGTAAACAAACCCCGAGCTTCGCATTTTTCAGCCAATTAAGTAGCGAGTGAGATTATTTACGGCAGTGCTCAACCCAAATACAAGGGGCTTAAAAATATATTTCTGGTACTCGACATACAGTCCTGATCCGTTGTATCACAACTCATCAGTGCTGCTAGACTAGCACCTCTCCCAAGCCAAGGATCGAACCTGGAACCGTCGTGTGTATGTTTGTTTGTAAGTAAAAATTGCTTAAAGAAAGAAATACAACTACGTTCAAAATAGATTCTCCAAAAAGGAGATATTTACTGTTTTTGTGATCAGCACCCATCTTCAAAAAAAAAATAAATAAATAAATAAATAAACATTTGCGCCAATCCAAATTAAACTGGCGAATTTCAATCTCAACACATATAGTTTCCATATTTATAAATCATATCCATTTTACTAATATCAAAGTCAGTAATGACAGAGGGAAATACACCCCGCATATATATATATATATATATATATATATATATATATATATATATATATATATATATATATACCAGCACAAAATCCCGACGTTACACGGGGTAGATTTAGGGTCGAAGAATGATCCAAAATTTCAGTATATTTTGTGTCATTGAAATCCTTGAAGTTATCTATTTTTTTTTTCAATTAGATCGATTGATTATTTTCTCTAGTTGAGTATTCACAAAACTGAACATGAAAGTAGCTTCACGTGCCTTCTTTTCGATGACGTATATACTTCTGTTATTTTTTGCATTAGACTCCAGAGGTTAGAAGATTTACACCATTCTTCCTCCTTGGTGTATAAAGGGAGTGAAGGGTCATTTTTATCCTCAGTACCGAACTGCTAGTATGTATTTTTTTTTTATCATTGCTCGTAATTTATATATAATTCCTCATAGTGAACGATTTAAAAAAAAAAATTATTTAGCGCTGTTGCCTAGTAATAAACAGTGTCCTCTCGTCCGAAAAGGGGAAGTCGTGCTCGACTGCTTGAGGAGACAGCAAATCATTGTTTAATATTTGGTCAGGACTTACTCTTAAGTACTATAAAGGCAGGGCCTCTGACAATATAGAGAGGTCGAAGGCAGCACATGATGAAGACTAGTAAACATTCAAGTTCTCTCTAATAGGCGTTGAACTTCTCTCTTTTGCAGAATACAATATAGTTCTCAAGATAAAATGTGAGATGCTCTCTCCTCTTTCCAAGAGTCTCTATCTCATCGAGGAGTCGTTCCGAGATGTCCTCTGTTTTATTGTCATTTTAGTACGTGCAAGTAGTTAATAAAACATGTTCAAAAACACTTTGAAAAAGAGTTTATATTTTTTTTAATTTTAAAAGGACACACTAAATAAGTAAAAAATACTTTCCTTCACATCAAAGGGTAGGATTTAGCAAAATGCGAGATCGGATTTTGCTTGCAAATGTATTTGAGGAAACTACAAGTGAGTCATACATCTTACTTGATAACAATACGTGAAGCAGAGGGAATAGGGTGAGGAAAAAGGTGATTTCACGTGAGTGGATAGTCAGGTGAAGGTATAAATATCCTATGATGGTAAAATCTAAATATGCAGAATTCACGAAAGTTGGTTAAATTTCAATTCGCGCAGATAAAATCCAAGGGAATCGAGTAATTAG